>NC_060157.1:27408897-27439010 GCF_021292245.1 Micropterus dolomieu | reverse complement strand
CATCCAGGTCATAGTTATCCAACGAAGGTTAAAATCAAGGGCAACTGGACTTGGTTGAAGATACTGGAAGACGTTTCGTCCCTCATCCAAAGGACTTCTTCAGTTCTGACTGACTTGCAGGGAAACTCAGCTATTTAACCTCAGTGGGGTCGTTGGCCCAGGTCATCGATACCGCTGGTTCGTTAGTGTTCCTTGTTGCTGTGACGACAGTCGTTACAGTCGTTAGTGTTCCTTGTTGCTGTAACGACTGTCGAGGAGGAGGGCCTCAGCCCCTGTCTCGACAGCAGGTCTGCTCCTTGATTCTGGGTCCCAGGGATGTACATCGCTCTGAGGGACAGCTCTCTGCTGGGACCACAGGAGGATCTGTTGTGCCAGTTTGCATAACGGGCGCAAGCGCAGATCACCCTGGTGATTCAAATAGGCCACCACTGCCGTATTGTCGGTTCTGACAAGGATGTGGCGACCGCGGAGGGCGGGCAGAAAACTCCTCAGAGCTCTGAAAACTGCCTCTCGCTACAGATCGCTCCCAACACGGGACCAAGATTTCCTCCATAAAGACAGGGAACAAAGGCATCTGCTCGTAACCCGTATCAGACGGAGCAGATTTCCCCTCGTGGAGAATCCCTTGGATTTTAGCCACCACTGCAGGGCTCTCATGTGCAGTAGCCCGGAAGGTATTATACTGGACGCTGCTGCCAGGAGACCCAACACCCTCTGAAAGTGTTTTACAGTGATGGCGCGGCCTAACTGCACTCTGGTCACTGTGGACAAAATGGACTCGACGCGTGCGGGAGACAGGTGGGCCCGCATCGTCGTTGAGTCCCATACCACCCCTAGGAACGTAGTCCGTTGGGCAGGCATCAGCACGCTCTTCTTCGCGTTGAGCCGCAGCCCCAAACGCTGAAGGTGGGCGAGGACGACATCTCGACGCCGAACCGCTAACTCTCGAGACTGGGCCAGGACGAGCCAGTCGTCGATGTAGTTCAGTATGCCGATGCCCTGGAGCCTCAACGGGGCCAGAGCTGCATCCATGCATATGGTGAACGTGCGGGGAGAGAGTAGTACCCCCTACTCGAAGCCTCAGGACCTCTTCCCCCGGGGCTCTGGGCGAGAGCGCCGTCTTGCGTCCCAGGTTGGTTGAGGGGGATCCCGTGAAGCGACGCTCTGCTTCTGGCTGCGGCGGTAGGTGCTGGACGAAGGCTGCGTCCGCCTTTCCTGACCGTCGGGGGAGATATCGCTCAAACGCCTCCCCCTGAGTTTTGGCGTGCTGGAACCTGTTGACGACAGCATCCACTGCTTCGCCAAACAGGCCAGTAGGCACGATGGGCGCATCCAGGAGAAAAGCCCTCTCCTTCCCCTGGATACCCGAGAGGTAGAGCCACAGATGGCGCTCCGTAGCCACCAAAGCTACCATGGATCGGCCAATGGAACAGGCCGTTTCCTTGGTCACATGGAGAGCTCGTGTCCGTTGCTCTACGGAGCTCAGTCAGGTCCTCCTCAGAGGGACCTCCCCCTACGTCACAGTCCCGAAGGAGATCGGCCTGGTATGCCTGCAAGACAGCCATCGTGTGCAGGCTAGCACCAGCTCGACCCGCTGCCATGTAGGCCTTGCCCACCAAATCGAACGTCATCCGACACGGCTTGGTGGGGAGCGCCGGCGTCCGGAGGGATGAGGCGAGGTTGGGAGAGAGGTAGCTAGCCAGCGCCTCCTCCACCCGTGGCATCGCTCCGTAGCCGTGCTGTCTTATCTCCGTCACGTTGCCGTAGTCCAGCCGGGGGGACGTAGACAGCCGTGCAGAGAAGGGTTTGTTCCACGATCTACAGAAAAAATGGTAAGGGCCAACGCGGCGGTGGCGCACGGTGTTGCAGAAACCGCTCGTCTAGTTTGTTGCCCACCGAAGGCTGCTGCACTGCCTGTGGCCAATCAATGTGCAGCTTGGCCACAGCCCACGTCACCACTTCCAACAACTCCTCGTATCCTGGCGAGGGCTGATGACGTTCCGTTTCCCCGAAGTCATTCTCCATGCTAAGCACATCTAGCTCCTCAGCAACATGGTGTGAGTGTGGAGAAGTCTGCCTTCCCTCCCCCTTGGATTCAGCTCTAGCTAGCCCCAGTAATACCGCTAGCAAGGCTGATGAGCAAAGTATTGAAACGTCATAAAATTGTTCACCTGTTAAATTTGTGAGATGTTATAAAAGTATAATTGGAAATGAAACAGGAAAAAGGACCGGTTTAGGGCAACATTATTTTATCTTTGAGATACATTTTTAGAGGGTAAAAAGAAACTGCATAAATGAGATGCTTTCAGAGTTGCAGTACTAGAGAAATAAATATGTGAAGTACTTTATTAGTTTATAATTAACATAGTCAAATAAAATCAAACTCTATACCGTACTGAATTGCATAGCTTTTGCTTATTCTTTTGCATCATGTCATATCGCATTGTGTTGAATAATATGTCGAATCTAGGGTTGACCCCGAATTGTCGAAGATTTGATGCTTCAATGGGCGGAGCCTGATTCGACTGTCAATCTCACAGTCGAAGCTTTACAGCGAAGCAAGGATAATGCCATTTTGGTGATATGGGAGTCCTCAACGTCTGATTTTACATATAACTACCAGTTTTCTCCCAAGAAGTTATATTATATATATATATATTATAAATATACATTTCAACATGATGCTGTAAATAAACGCTTTTAAGAAAAAGCTTTCTCCTCTTTAGCTTTTAAAGGAACCACAACGTGCATGCAAATGTCGTCCGCACGGCATGCATGCAAAACTGCACAAGACCAGTGAATGGCAGGTGAGGAGAGAGAAAATCAATAATAAACCTCAGTTTAGCTTGAAATTCAGTGTAAGTTACAGTGACTGAATGAATAAAGACAACTTGTTTCCACTACCTTCAACTAGCCAAACAAATCAGGCATTGTAGGTTTAAACAATATCACCTAGAACTATTCTGACTCCTTTAGCATAAAATTTCTGTATGGTATAAAAGTGACTTTCATTCATCTTGACAGGTGGTTAGTATTTTCTCTAATTCACATTTTAGCAAGGGAATACCAAGCACCAATCTACCAAAGTGATTAGAATTCAGACACACACTTTCCATTATAAGGCCCTCTAGATGATGTCAACATAATCAATAATGCCATTACCTTTCAATTAGCCACAATCATGCTCAGTTTATTAGATTAACACTGCAATAATAACCCTCAATAATATCCAGCAATCCTTTTTGAAAGTCAAGGGATGTACCTGTCTACTGCAATCTGCACTTCAATCTGCTCTTTACCAACACTTTGACATCTTTAACGACATCTCAGTGCATCAGCGCTAAAGTATATCTTCCTGTAACACCCTCTATAGGGGCGGCATGGTGGACCAGTGGATAGCACCATGACCTCACAGCAAGAAGGTCGCCCGGCCTTTCTATGTGGAGTTTGCATGTTCTCCCCGTGTCTGCGTGGGTTTCCTCCGGTTGCTCCGGTTTCCCCCACCATCAAAAAACATGTTAGGTTCTCCAGTCAGTGCCATTGACTAGACACTGATATACATCTGGAGTTGGTCCCCAGGCACTGCACAGTGGCTGCCCACTGGTCCCTTGAGAAACAGGTTAAATGCAGAGAATGAATTTCATGACATGTATGTGTAAAATAAAGTATCTTCTTCTATACCTTTTACATTTTGTCTCTTCATTAGCTATAGTGATGAGTCGGTGAGCTAACATGCTGACCAAATATAATGTTATACCGGAGAAGGGCAACTGTTTGGAAATCTTTCAAAAGAGCATGCTTGATTGTGGCATGAACTATCATGCAGACAGGCCTACCATAAAGGCAGAGGTTTTTTATCACCTTAAAACTCCCGTAATGAGACACATCATGCTTTACTACTTTCACTACTTTGTATATCGGACCCTTCGCTGCCATCAAAAAGAAAACTTAACCAAAGTTTTCAGAAGGCAGTTTTTAAGGTGTATGTCAGAGAGAACACTATCCGCTTTGATCACAACATCTGTGCTGTAGTACCTCTGTTTCTTGTTATGTCGTGGGAGCAACCAAATCCTTTCTGTGAGAGCTTCTAACCAGGACGGGGTGTTCTCCTTGTTTATCCAGCATGGTTTCCTGCTGGCGTGAAATGGCTGTTGGTTAATTTTTAATTTCATCCTTTGAAACACATCAGTAAAGTGGGTTTCCTAATTAACCCCATTGCCTATGCAGATTGAGGCAAGAGGTGGCCTGAAACAACACAAGTGTCTGTTTTACTAAGACCTAGTTCCATCACCTAAAACCTCGCCACTCACCGGGGGGAACATAAACATCCTCCAGAAGAAAGAAATCCAAACATTGGCACTACTTTGTTTCATTGGTCAAAAACAGAAAAACACCCACATAACACAAGATAGTAAAGTTACTTCGATGAATGATGTATTTCTTTTATCTGTGTGGGTAAGATTATTCTATCCTTCAGTCCCCCTGCTGTGGCCTTTTTCCTCTCCCTCCGTTTTCTTTCACATCTGACAGCAGAAATAACAGGTCTGAAGATGACCGCATATCTGCTGTCTGAATGGAAAACA
The DNA here is from genome assembly GCF_021292245.1 of Micropterus dolomieu. NCBI lineage: Eukaryota > Metazoa > Chordata > Actinopteri > Centrarchiformes > Centrarchidae > Micropterus > Micropterus dolomieu. The sequence goes on along the minus strand of NC_060157.1, from coordinate 27,434,427 downwards.
AAACCCACATAGGCCTTGTGCAGAAGACACTGCCATCCATTATCTTGTTTTCTCCTGTTTGGGATTTGAATCTGGTGAGAGGAGTTATACAGCAATCATGCTGCCAGATTCTATTAATTTTTTTGTTCCAGTGAGCATGATGCAAAAAGCTTGTTGTCCTCGCTGCCACAGAGCTTAAACCTGTCCCAAAAATGCTCAAGACAGTATGTTGAAATGTGAGTTTTCATCCATGGTGTCAAACTGCTGCAGATGAAAAAAATTATAATTCATCAAAAAGCTACTTTGAATCATATTCAGTGTTTTCAAACTGTAGTTTTGGATAAAATACAGAAGGGGACAATGACAACACGTTACATGACTGACAACAGCACAAGTTTAATTAACATCTTAGCTAATCAGTCATACTTGACATAACAATTTAAAGACCTTGTTTTTTGCAATAGTCAAATAAAAAACATGGCTGTGCGATATGGCGATATATATTGTTTGACAATAGAAAAACATCTGTCATTTGCAATTATGCTCTATCGTTTACATTGCTGTGTCGAAATTTCACACTGTACTGTAACATTTTGGCAAGGGAACAGCACTTTGCACCGCGGTGAAGTTAGGTTTCATTTGGAATTCGACATATACCGAATGTCCAACGTAAAACAAATATACAACTTGAAGCTAACTTCACCGCGGTCCGTTCTTCCACACGTGCCGGTATTGTGGGGAAGAAATTGCATTAAATATAATGGACGAGCCACACAACACTGTTCAGGAGTTCCAGCCATGATGTGCATGTCAGTCAGGTAACATTAAATGACTTGCCCACGGACATAAAGCTTACTTTATAGTTCGCCAATACATGCTGTTGTTGTGATGCAAGCTGTAGCAGCAGGAGAGCTGCGAGTGTCACTGTCTGGAGCTGCTGTGCTGCTCTGGGACCGTCTCGTCCTCTCATGTTAACTTTGCAGCAGCAAGTAGCCTTGGTTTTCTAATTAACAACCTAGCTAACATTAGTTACATTATTTGCGGTGTCGTTCACTCTATCATGGTATTTGTCATGTTGTTGGATTTCTCCCTTCTAAGTTCTCACTTACCCCCCCTTTATAATGCAGAGAAATATCCTGAGTTACAGTTGGCAATGCCATATTTCACTGAATTTACAAAAAATGTTCTATATCGGGATATATATCATTATTGGGATATGAAATGACCTATATCTGGACATGAATTTTTTTGCCCTATCACACAGCCCTAATACAGGCATTGAGTGAATTGAGTTTTTAATACTGTATTTCAGTTCTCCAAGGCTTATGATTCCAATCATATGGTGTTCCATGGAGTAGCCACATAACTTACATAAGTAGCGTTACTCAACTACAAACAATGTTAAAGGGTACCGAGGGTGTTAAAAAGCTACGCCAATGGGTCTTGACAAAGCGTTTATGTGATGCCCTGAGATGAGAACGGGTTGGCTTCAAAACAGCCACCATTAGCCTATTTTAACTTCTTTGTAGAGCAAAAGTTTTGTGCGAAAGGAATTAAAGGCCTGTCTCATATCGACGCCTTTCACAAATATAGGCAGGTTCAAATCACTGACTTAAGAAAATAAAGCCCATATCAATCCGTGTTATGTAATGCTAACTTAATAGTAAAGTACAACAACAGCTGGAATCAAGTCACAGACACATATTTTCTGAACTTACCAGGTAGTTCAACTTCCTCCCTTACTTTTCTCCATGCAATCTCCCGTTTTGTCCGGTAAATATGAAGTAGCGTCACAGAGCTCTGGGTGCCCAGTGACAGCTACAATAACGACAATGGAGGTCGGAAACTCATGGCTCGCTGCTGCAGACAGGTTCAGAAGTGCGAGTGAAGATAAATCAACTTTAATCCACTGTCACCACCGGCTCTCTCCTCCAGAGTTCCCCATCACTCTATAGCTGTCTGTTGGTGATCAGAGGTCCCTGCGCTCTGCCTGGTCCTCTTCACACAATACTCACCCACTCATGCTGAAATGACATCTGCGTTGTGTCTTTGCATTTACTTTGGATGTAATCACGCAAAAAATGGCTTTGTCTTCTATCTAAATACACAGTAAGATAAGTATGATGACAATGATAATTGATAATACAATATGATATGTGATAATACATTTTGTTAGCTGTGACATTAAGCATCAACTGTATTTCCAATAAAACCTTTAAGTCAGAGGTCACTAATAGGCGGACTGCGGTCCGGATCCGGACCCAGCCGCTGTCCTCTCCGGACTGCCGACCTCCAGCAGATTTATTATTGAGACCTACTACCTCGTGACGGAGCGTTTCTATTTTAACCCATGCAGCTTTTCTGGCATTTACTGTACTGGTTTAGCGGACCAGGAAACTCACAGCTCAATCGCATGTGCTCCAATCGTCTCATGTGACGCTGCTCAGCCAATCAAATCTGTGCATTCCAATGCTTGCGAGTCAAGTCGCGAGATTCACCAGAGACGTTTTGGAAACACACACGAAATTAGGAGACGAAAGTGAAAAGAGATTTCACATGGCTTTTAATCAAGAATGTACAGATTTTTACATGTCAAATAAGTTATAAGCAAGCATGTAAGGAGCCTAGCTAATAAGGATAGCTATGTTATTCCATTAGAAAACAGCTGGGTTGCTGAGGTTTGCACGCTGTACATAGCTGATAGTCAATATCAACTGCACACTCCCCCCGAGTGTGCGCCACAGTTACACGGTAATTCTGTGGGATGTACTGTGCATTTACAGATGTTGCTGCTGGTTTCTCTTAAAGCTCATAAGCTTATTTCTTCCATGCTGGCATTTCACTGGCATGCTGCAACGTAACACTGCCCCCTGGCCATCAGATCACCAAACAATGATCTCAAGTAGCCATGATTAGATGATATGAAAATAGAGACAATCATCCAAGCCTACGGTCCTTATCGTCTGCTCACCAACGTGGTAGCTTGTTATGGCCAAAACCTAGAGTACCTACTCTTAGTGCATTTTCCTCATGTTCTTTGGTTCTTCAAGTTAATCCTTGTGTTTTCTCTGCTGCCTTAGATTCCTCAGGATACCTGTGGAGCCAGTCTGCCTGTTCCGCCTGCCTAATCTCTGCACCGAGCACCAATGACCTGCCACAGCAATCTCTGTCTCACTTGGACCTACTACCCCTTCTTCTTCCCCCCTCAGACCGGCACATTTCCTGGTTGTTGTAAAACTATCTCTGTTTACAGTCATGCTTTTGAGTCCTATTAGCAAAATAGCCTTGCTAGCATCAGAGCACTTCTTTTGTTTATGTCCCCACATGAAACAAATTCATGCAACTTCAAGTCTGCTGAACATCCATACCCCACCTGAAGTGGATCTAAGACCCCACATGGGACCCCGCCCCCCAGCTTGAGAACCACTGACTTTTATATGAACAAGCTGGTGTCAATGCTCACAAGACAAAATGCAGAGAAACTCAAGTTCCACTTAGCATTTACACAGTGTTGGGCAGTCGCGTCACTACAAGTAGCTCCGTTACTTGTTTAACTACATTTCTCAGTAGCTTGGCAGTAGCGTCACTGTGTTCTGAATCAATTCATTCATTCATTCTGAATGTGCAGCCAGGGGAAGCGCTTCAGTGTGACGGTGACATCACGTACCGATCCTTGGGCTGATGTCTGCGACTTTGCTGCAGGGGAGTTTTTAGCGACTGAGTTTACTTTCTAATGTTAAAGTTATTGTAACACCTCTTGAGAAGGATCAGGGTCCAGCCTGGACACCTCTTACTCTAGTGAGGAGAAAACTTTGATATGAAGTGGCAGAAACTTGTTTCGGTGAGATGAGAGATTTCTCTCTCTCTTTGGCCTATTGCCATGAATGTGTAGGTTGTTTACGTTGCAATGTTACCAAAGCACAAATTCACATATAAACAATAAAAAAGATATAATTAATAAATAATGAAATGACATTATAAAAACTAAAAGAGGAATAAAAACACAAAACAGACCTATGTTATGTTAGAAATATGCCTTGCTTTTTCAAATAACAATTATTAAAATAACAAACAATATTAATGCTAATAATATGATATTTAAGTAACTTTATGCAAACAATCCATTTGTTGCATGAGGAAATACATTTAGCTGCAATGATATGGCACTAAGTAGGAGAGTTTCTGTGTCTGTTTGAAGCAGATTTTTAGTCTTCTATTGCTACTGAGGAATGAAGTTGGTTCAATAAATGTAGGCACTGTGTGTGTGTGGAAATCCCCCTCTCACCCCTCGCGGGGTGGTATGTGTCATCCTCAAGCTCGGGTCCTCTACCAGAGGCCTGGGAGTTTGAGGGTTCTGCGCAGTATCTTAGCTGTTTCTAGGACTGCGCTCTTTTGGACTTAGACCTCTGATGTTTTAGCTGGAATCTGCAGTAGCCACTCTCCCAGTTTGGGGGTCACAGCGGGGTTGCTTGGGATTGCCACATCTGTCACTGCTTCTGCTTTTTGTCGATCAACATGATGTCTGGTTGGTTAGCCATCACCAGTTTGTCAGTCTGGATCTTGGAGTCCCACAGGATCTTAGCTCGGTCATTCTCAACTACCTTAGGAGGAGGCTTCCAGCCCATACTCATAGCAGATGTTCCTGTACACTATGCAACCTACCTGGTTATTAAGTGACATGTACGCACTTCCTGCCTGCATCTTACACCCTGCTGTTATGTGCTGTACTGTCTCAGCGGCATTCTTGCACAGTCTGAGTTCTGCCTGGTGTGGTAGACCCCAGCCTCTATTGATCTTATACTCACTGCCTGTTCTTGTGTCGCCATGATTAGTGCTTCTGTGCTGTCCTTTAGTCCAGCGTTTTCCAGCTACTGGTAGGATTTCCTGATATCAGCCACTATTTGTTTGTGGTACATGCCATGCTGCGGCTTGTCTCTCCATTCCTCTCCCTTCTTCGTCTTCCTGGTCCTCACCCTCGGGTTTCTGCTGCCTGAGGTTTTCACTAAGCCCTTCATCTTTGGGGTCCATCTTCCTGATATACTCCTGGATCTATGTCGTTTCATCCTGTAAAGTGGTCTTGACACTCACTAGCCCTCGGCCTCAGTCTCGAGTCTCTGGATTTGGGGTGAAACCCTCCATGCATTGTGAGGAGCTTTCTTGTCTTGATGTCAGTGGCCTCTATCTTCTCCTTTGGCCAGTTTATTATACCAGCGGGGTATCTGATGACTGGCAGGGTGTATGTGTTGATGGCTCGGATCTTGTTCTTCCCATTCAGCTGACTTTTCAGGACCTACCTTACTCTCTGTAAGTATTTGGCTGTGGCGGACTTCCTTGCTGGTGCTTGGCCCCCCAGGTATTACTGTCCATTCCCTTCTGGGCCCTGTCCATGTATTGAGCCATGTGCCTACTCATGTCTGAGCAATGTTTCTGTGAGTGTGTTTTTAACTCAGTAACTTACACAGATATTTCTACTCTTTTCTTTTAAAAGATACAATACTCAAAATCAGTTTTGGGCAAGTTACTCAGAAATTGTAATCAGTTACAAGTTACTTATTAATCTTTCCATAAGTTTCATGTTGCTATGCTGCTTTAGCAGATGCTTCAATACACTACTAGTTACCTTATAATCCCTTACACTAGTCACTGGGAAAAGTAATAATATCACTGTAACACATTACTGAGTAACATGTATGCATTTCTATGAGTTCTTGAAATGTTTTTCTGATATTTAAATATAAAAAAAAAAATGCCTTTAAAAATGGATCCACAACTGTAAAAATACTTGCCAATGTAACCTTGAAACAGAGGACTATTGATTGTTTGAGGAGTCAACTTGTGTACGTACTGTACTCCTCCTTCTGAACTGAAAATCACATGGAAGGACAAAAACTGATGACTGAAAGCCTCTGAAGGTTACTTTTTCATTACTACAAAGAAGAAGAACCTTAAATAAATGGAAGGACAAAAACCGTCTGTTTACTTGGCCTTTTGAATTGTGGGAAGGTGCAGCAGCTCTCATCCTTTCTATGCTAAGGCACAGATACTGAGAGAACTTTTGTTGCTTTCATGAAATATTACCTTGGATTTATTTTGTTTATAAATTCATAGCTGTCATTTACACTGGGGAAGCTGGGGACATGTCCCCATCACTTTTTATAGCTGATTTTGAATATTAACTGGGGGGGGGGGGCTCCAAGGTCTTCTTTGCCCAGGGCCTCCAAAGCAGTAAAACCTCCCTTGGTCACATCTCTTGACACAAGTGTATCATCACGCCCCTAATCCCTTTTGTCCCCAGCAGCACCCAGAGCACCAGACTCCACTGAGACAGTAATTTTGCCTTTATTCATTCTGAACAGAAACAAAATAGTCTTTTCACTGTTGTCAAAAATCCCCCACTCTCTGCTTGGGATGCCATTACTCCACAATATCTGTACATAGCAAATTTGCTGTTGTATTAAAGCTGCCCATAGGGAATTTATTTTAAATAACTTTTTGTCATATATTCTAAAACTTTTACTATATTGAAAGTAGCACATGAGACAGATAATCTGTGAAAATAATCTGGGTCCTCTGGCTCTTCAAGCATTATTAGTTGCATTAGTGGCTTCAGAGGTTTTGCAAACACAGTGGCTGAGAAACACCCACCAGCAGTAAAATAACTGCCCAATCCTCCTTTGCCGACAACAGCGTATAGTAAACACGTGTCAACACATCCCAGCTCCGCACAGTTTCGGGCTCATTATGTTACAAATGTCATGCGCTGTTATTGATGAATGGCAAAGAAGCATGATTACAAACAGTGGGCAATAACGTTTAAGGTGGGACAATGGTGTACTAGCCTCTCATCCTGTTGTCATGTTGTCACTGTCTCTAAAGCCTGGGGCGCTCTGCCCTGGGCCACAAAGCATCAGAGGGGCGACTTTGAGAAGATGAGTTGCTGCAAAAGGGACTGGGGTCCTGGTGATGCGCTTGCCGTGGAAAGCGAGCTTTATCATATATATGTATATGGATATGTATGTATGTATAGTTGGTGTGTTTCCCTTTGTCTTTTGTCCGTTTGTCTTTGTGTCTGTGACTGGAATGTTTTGGATTGTGGATTATTTGCTCTTTGGTTTTGTGTGCGTAGTTTTTGGATTGATCACCTGTTTTTTAACCCTTGCCTGGCTCTACACCCTGTAAGCTTGCTCTCTTTTTTGTTTTGTAATTAATAAACACTGATAACATAACCTGCTCTGCCTGGAAGGGCTATTGGGATAATCATAATATTGAAATGTAGGGGATGGCAAGCAATGACAACAACCGCTATTTGCATTTATTCATTTAGCTGATGCTTATATCCAAAGCGACTTACAATTGCTAAGTATGTTGCTCAGGGACACATTGGTGGATGTGTGGGGATTTGAACCCAGGTCTCTCAAACCAAAGGCATATGTGTTCAGCTGATGATACACAGGACAACTTTTTGAGCAATGTTGCTGGGCAGTCTTGCTGGTGGTAAGTCCGACTGTGTTTTGAGCGTATAGTGGCAGCGCGTGGCAGGTGGTGGAGTGGTGGGGGAAGGGGATTACGGTAGTAATCTTTACTCATTACCACTGACGGCAACGTTGCCCAGCACAATTGCTGTAAAAGTTGCTCCGTGTATCATCAGCTTTAGCCACTGCTCTGTCACCACAACGATCTTCACACCTTCTTGCTTTACACTTCAGTGCATGTTAAATGAACAAATTAATTCTTCAAAAATTCAACAAGCAATGTGAGGGCCGTACAGTGGTGGAAGGAGTACTCAATTTTCATACTTAAGTAAAAGTACAGATACCACACAAAAAATGTTACTCAAGCAAAAGTAAAAGTCATTACAGGTTTGTGAGTTACAATGAATCACAATAAGGAAAACTGAGTCGCAAGAGGACAAGTGGATATTTCCTATACTGTGCGAGGGATTACCCTGAGCTATAGTGTTGTGTCGGTCAGCGAACGTTTCGTTCATTTGAATTAATCTTTTATGTGACTCGGGAGGAACGAGTTGTCTCAGTGAGTAGTTCATTTTCACGTATCCGTGAATGATCTTGGACTCTTTCCTTCACTTGTGACACGGCAGCTGCATGGACTCCGTCAACACAGGAAACAGAATTGATTAGTTCGCGACTCACAACTGTGGGTCTTTGGGTTTGAGTCATTCATTTGTCACGTGACAGCTCAGCCACTGGGCTGTGTGGGGCAGACATGAATGATTCGTTCACCACTCACATGGGTCCTTGGAGTCTTTCATTCGTTCGGCAGGCTGATTTCCTGCCAGCACTGGAGAATGAGAGGCAAGTTGGTTGTCAGGTAACAGTCAGTCAACTGGCAATAATAGCTATTTTGTTAATTATGTGGCATTTAATAAAGTATAACATTATTACAGTGCAGTGATGTTGTGCTATAGCATTAACAAAACCATACTGAAACATTAGTACTGCATTCTTCTCCATAACAAATGGATCCGGTCATTAAAACATTGAAACACAGCTACACCGTAACGTTAACATTAGCCCTGTGGTGTGTTTACAGCTAACAGCTGATCCGGGTCCGCCAGAGAATGCAACGTAACTTTTACTTTTATTTATCAACAGAGCCGTGCTGTTGTTTCACAACTCCTGACTGGTCGACAACCAGACAGTGTTTGGGAGCGATGTGCTCATGGTTTTTCTCTGTCTGCGAATGTGCTCAAAGATCACATAGCGGCACTTCGTGATGATGACATTGTGGAGGAGATGGTCCACAAGGTTGAAGCATGTGCCTCAGAGATGGACCTGAAAATGCCAGACACCACCACAAGAGTGAGCTGAACTCCAGGCCGCTTTCGCCGAATCACAGATACAGAGGCAGTGGCACACAACGCAGCAACAGTGATTTGGCGACATTAGTTTTACCAGGCTGTTGACTTGGTGTCAGCTGAGCTGAAGAGATGGTTTGATCAAGAGAGTATGACACTAGCAGCGAGCCGAGAGAGAGCAGTAATAGTGGCAGCAGGAGGAAGAACTGTTAATTTGGAGCCCCTTCAGCTTCCCAAGGAGCTGGACACAGACCGCCTTAATCTCCAGCTCAAAATGCTTGGCGATGTCACCACAGATTTTAAAGTGACGTTTTAAAGTGACGTTTATAGTGAAATCTGGTAATCACTGCATCCCTAGTGGCTACTGTATATAAATTTACTTGAAAGACATGCTCTGAAGGTATTGATATAGCTACATGTAAAAAAAAATAAATGGGTCAAACTACAGGAATTGATTTGCTTGGTAACGTATAACTTTGACTAGAACACAGCAGCCATAGACTTTATATAAGAAGCTGACATACTCATTGTGACGTCACCCGTTGGTTTGTGGACTGTCGTTTTGAACCCTCAAGTTTGGCCGATAGCAAAAGCCATGTTGATTTTTTGCAACCAGCGGCACCGGATGTGACCATATTTGAACGAGACAGTGGAGCTAGCTAGCTTGCTTAGCTAGGTGCATCCGTAATTCACGTTAACTGTCATTTTAACTCCTTTCAATGGCACTGGTTAAATTTACACAGTGACATGGGCACAAGTCACTCTAGCCTGATAGACAGGTCGCCATGGTAATGACTTGTCAATCACAGATAAACCCGCCCTGAAGCATACTCTGCTTCATGGTCTATTTTCCTCTAAATGGGACCATAATTTATTAAATGAACATCATGATGTGTTGAAGAAGAATTGAAACTAGCGATTGAGACCTCAGTTTTTACTGAGGTAATAAATCAACTGAGAAGTAGGGTCATTTTGCCATTATTTCTAATGGAATGGGACTTCTTTTTGCAACCAGAAGACTCATCCCCTGCTGGCTGTTTGATATAATGCAGGTTTAAGGGACTTGCGCACTCGCCCCAATTTTCTGACCGGAAGCTTTCCGCTTGGCAGCAGCTAGCTTGCTCAGACCATAAAAATGCAGTTAGTGGCTCACTCTGCAGTGAGGTGAGATCTAGATAAATTGCTTACTGTGCATTGTTGCACCCCATTTATGATAAATGAAGTAATTTGCAAAAACAAAACAAATATGGCAATAATACTGCATACTGTTCAGCCACAATAAATCACTGCAGGGGAAATTACTTCACCACGACAACCCTACTGCCTTGGTGTCCTACTTATGGGTTCAATCCCTGATTTACCTGCTCCCGCTACAACCTTACCCAAAATGGACCCTACGGACGTCAATTTTAAACTGGAAGATATGGAGGAGGTGAGATCAATCATGGATATATGTTCTTTTGACTTACACAGTAACATGGACATAGTCTGGATAAACTGGGGGCACCTACCACTTTTAAAGAAACAACAAACATTAAACTCTGACTTATGAAAGCTTCATGGTGTGGCTGAACTTTTAAATGGAACAGACAATCTTCTGGATTCCTCCAATTGCTCCCATGCTGAGTTTAGCATGAAGCCTGCTAGCCCTTAGCCTGCTCTTCAGCCATCTGTCTGCATCTCGGCCTGCTAGCATACAGCCTGCTAGCTTTTAGCCTTCATCCTGGCTTGCTAGCTTCTAGTCTTCAATTGTCCCATGTTTTGTTGAAAATGTACTTCTAAATGAGGAGTTCCCGGTTTCAAATTAAACCTCATTTGATTTCTTTCTACATCAAACTCGGGCAACGCCAAACTATACTCCGTAAAAAAAGAAACGTCATCTCACTTACAACTGCTTATATTTTTCAGCAAACTTAACTTAATGTGTAAATATTTGTATGAACATAAAAAAGATTCAACAACTAAGATATAAACTGAACAAAGATTCATAGACATGTGAGTAATAAAAATGGAATAAATGTGTCCCTGAACAAATGGGGGCTCAAAAGCAACAATCAGTATCTGCTGTGGCTTTGATGTCCAGTGCAGGTGTTGTTACATGTGGTCTGCCACTGCGAGGACAATTAGCTGTCCTTCCTGTCTCCCTGTAGTGCTTTCTAAGGCATCTCACAGTACAGATATTAAATTCTTTGTCCTGGGAACATTTGCAGTCCTCATGCCTTCTTGCAGCATGCCTTCTTGCAGCATGCCTAAGGCACGTTCATGCAGATGAGCAGGGACCCTGGGCTTTCTTTTGTGTTTTTCAGAGTCAGTAGAAAGGTCTCTTTAGTGTTATAAGTTTTTATAACTGTGACCTTAATTGCCTACGACCGTTCCACAGGTGCATGTTCATTATTTGTTTATGGTTCATTTGAACAAGCATGGAAGACATTATTTACACCCTTTACAGAATCATTAAAATACAATGTCCTGAAAAAGGGACTATTATTTTTTGCTAAGTTTATATCCATACACAGTTCAATATTTCCACGAGGACAAGGGTGGTAAATATGGGCTATTGGAATTTTACGAAGATCCCCATTAAACCAGCAGAGCTATCTACGAACAAATTGTGAAAATCACAGAAACAAGTGGTCTATGTGTTAGCCAGATCAGTGCAAAGTCCACATATCGTACAGGGCAACTGCAAATGCCACTTGAACACCCTGAAAAATCCGAACAGAAATCAGCGCTGCAGGTTATGATGTTGAATCCATTGTCCTCAAAATCTACGAGTTTACTTAACTACAATACAAAGAGATACAGATGTATGTACCAACCTCTTGGTTATCTCTATGGCCTGCAAATCCGCAGATCTTGGAGTGTTGGCCTGTTCTGTGTATTATATTTTGTCATTGGGAACGAAGAATTGTCCTGACATTATCTGGAAGGTTATATGCAGCAGTGGTTCTGATGCTGCCTACAGCAGTGATGAGGATGATGCGACAGTGTCTGAATGTTTCCTGTTGCTCATGCAGAATGTCATGCATGAATTTGACAGCGCAATTCGGATGTTGGAAAATGAGAGTGCTACTCTGCTGGATGGAGTAATTAGCCGATTGCACAAGCAATTAATCTCTTGTTGTGCAGACAGATTTTATGGTAGTAAAAAAGGCAAGCATTCCGAAAACTTCCGAAAGTGCACAGAGTTTGCAACACTGGCCGACAGCTTCTTTAAAAAGTGGTCCAATGGAATGGTATACACTCATGCAACTGGCCAACAAATTAGCTCTGCGCATTGACATAGATAAACTGTATCAGAACTATGTTGTACTGAAAGATGTATTTGAAAGCATCCCAGAAGAGATGGCACCATAATGGCCCTTACATACATGGGCTTTCAAATACATGGGCATGGGCAAATACAATGGGCATTTTTTGCAACTTGGAGAAAGCAGCAACTGAATTGCTCAAAGTGGTGACCTTTGTTTTTTCTGTCCCCATCAGTACGCCTACGCTGAGTGTGTATTCAGCCATATGGAGGATTTCAGGTCAGACAAAAGGAACAGGATGTCAGTGGGGTTGGTCAAAGCAAAACTTAAAGTTAAATAAAACTTTAAATTATCATGCAGCATTCATTGAGGGACTTCTGCAGGCAGCAAAAAGGGATGAGCAATACACATGGAAAAGGAGGTGAGAAATGTCAGTGATAGGTTGCCCAAATGTATTAAGTTATAAAGTTGTTTATAATCTATTATAAATATAATAAATAATCTAATCATGTTTTATTGCTAAAGGAGACATAGCCTACCTTTTAACATACAGTATGATTAGATTTTATAGTTATAATTATACAGTACTTTTACACACGAAAAAAAGTCTTTATTTAATGTGGAAAGGGACAGCAGCAGACAAATGAGTCCAGAGTGTGTCAGGTAACGCGTCTGCATCAGGACAATTATAGGTAAGAGAAGCAAATGGGAGTCCTACAATTGTTAACAAAGTATATTTGCAAATATGGTTTGACCCCCCCATGCAAAAAAAATACAACAAAGAAGACAAAAACAAATTTCATCTGAGATGTTCCTGTGCGTCAGCTGCCTTTTCTTTCCCTGGGTCTCCTAGTTCTTCTAGTCTTGCCTTCCTGTTACCCGGGTCAAGTTACGTTTCACGCTACGATGATGCGTGTAAATTTTTGATTAATAATAAAAACCATTAATCAAAAATTTATGAAAAATGATATCAAAAAAAATATTTTTTTAAATTAAATTAAAAAAAAATTATGAAAAATAAATAAATAAATAAAATACTGGGGGTCATAGCAAGGTTGAACAAAAAGAGATGGGGGTGTGAAAATGAGTGTTTGTATTAGGGCTTGTCCGGAATTATCCTCTGTTAGCAGTGGTGGGGTTGATCACCAAAAGGTGAAGATGGGTGGGAAAAGGGGGGTATGTGTATAAGGGATGTCTGGTGTTATCCTCAAAAAGTAGATGTTTGGGAGTGGCTTTAGAAATCGTTTGTGTATATATATATAGAGGGTTAGTTTTTTGACTTACATCTGACCGAGAGCGTGGAACAGTGTGACTGAACGATTTTTGGGTGAATCCGTATCGGATAGAGCTATCTTCATGCAGAACAACAGTGCCATCTTTGCAGCATGGACGTCACAGGTATCAATTAGGCGTAATGACTCCAAAACGACGGAAAATTATTGATCCTGTTGTAATGAGTATGGATCCTAGAAAGAACACTCTCCCAACGACATTGGCTGATTTTCTGGACCGAAAGGCTTGGGCGCCTCAGTTTGAATGGGCGGTGGAAGATTTTAGAATGTCGGGATTCTTGTTTGAGCACGGAACAGTTCATCTTTATACAAGAGAACTTGATGAAATTTTTCTTTGTGAAAGCACACCACACATTAGTTTTTCAGCCAAAGACTGGAATTACTTCAGAAACAAAGTCTGTAAAGACATGAGTGCTTCAAAAGGAGTCTATACCACACAATGGTGCACCTCTGTGCCAGGAGAGCTCTACCGTGTAGAGACAGACCTTGAAGTCTACGACTCAGAATCCTACATCTTTTTTAGATCGTGCAAGGACGATTCTATCATTCAAATGCCAGGATGGGAACCCCAGAGCAACAAAAGTGGGAGATGTGGTTCAGCACCGGCTTTGTGGTCCATTGGGGAGAATGGGATAGAACCCTTGAAATCTTCTCGCACATTGATACATTTTTCAAAAGAAAACTTTCTGGTCCTGAGGACAAGCAAGATGAACAACAAACAATACCGCAGACAACCTCAAAGACCTCCATGACGGGGGCTGATGGTGACATTGTTCTAATGAAATTGCTTTGTGCAGGTACGAGGACATGTGCAGCGGGTGAGGGTCTATCGAGCAGCCCTAAATATTTTCCAGTACTCCAGGATGATGTCGTCGATAACTCATGGGTGAATGACTATGGCAAAGAACTGGGGAAAAGAAATGTAACATTTCTCATTCCCGAAGAAAAAGCAGAAGAGGATAAGACAGGGTCAAGCCATTTAAGGGCGCCTGTTTGGATACTCTGGACTGTTGCGACAAGGACACATCTCCTAACACTACTGCTAGCGGTATTATACAGGTAACCGTAGCTTATTATTTATATGATATACTGCAACAAAAAGCTTTACAAACGTGTGTATTGCGCTTATACAGACAAATGGTGCAGAAAACAACCTCACACATGCATTGACACGCTGCCCTTCTTTTATATCAAAGGACAAAAGAGAGACATTACGCAGAAGCTTTTTAACAAAGATTTCGCTGAAAAGTATGTACTACGCGGTCTTGGGTTGATGCCAACGTGTGAGTGCAGTATTTGAGACATTGCAGCAGCTGCTCTACAGATTTGGCTAAGGAATCCTTTTCTCATTGCTTCGCTTAAACAGGTAGTTAGAGTGGAGGACAGTGTGAGCACTGTAGTTAAGGAATCTCTGGACATCTGGAAGGGGGAACAACACTAAAAACAATGGGGAATGTGTCTAGTCTACTAAACCATGTCAAAAAGATAGGTCATGTGTTTTGTACTTTTAGCATTGATTTGTGTGTTTTAAGGCTAACCAGAAAACAACATCTCGATGTGGCTGATGTGATGTATTGCTTAACTGAATCTTTGGTTTGTAAAAACATAGGCGCTTGTACTGATTTTCTGAAAAGTGTATACTTGTAATCATTGCTGACGGATATGTTGCGTATGTCGTTGGAAATAAAACACTTGAACAAAGACATTGACGCATCAGTCTTTGTAACAAAGATCATGGAGGAGTTGATGAGAAATAATAGATTTGTTTTCAAAACATCTAAGAGTGGTAAATGCGTCACAGCTTCCTTTAAAGATCTTAGCTGAAGGTAGAATACCGCATAAAATTCAAACAGACGAGTGAAAAGAGTTCTTAAACAAAGATTTAGATGCGTTAATGAAAATTAATAGTATCGTACACTTTACCACATCAGATGAGACTAAGGCATCTGTAGTAGAGCGCTTTAACAGGACTCTGAAATCTAAAATGCAGTGTTATTTAACAGCCAATAATTCTAAACGATACGTAGATATATTGCAGGATTTAGTCACCTCCTACAATCATAGTTGTCATCGTAGTATTAAAATGAAACCGATTGATGTAACAAAAGACATTGAAGATCGTATTTAACAACTTGTATAAAACAAAAGAGTAATTAATTTTAAATATGAGGTGGGCGATACTGTAAGAATTTCAAAACTACGTGACCCATTTAAAAAAAGGTTACGAGCAAAATTATACTGATGAATATTTCACTGTAAAGGAATGCGTGTCAAGGGACCCTACTGTTTACAGGTTAAAAGACTATGATGGCGAAATATTACAGGGGACATTTTTTGAGCAAGAGATGCAAAAAGTTATTATAGATAAAAACAAAACATTTAAAATAGAAAAGATTTTATCTAGAAAGAAAAGAAAAGGCCGGGACATGGTGTTACTCAAACGGGTCGGCTGGCCAGATAAATTTAACTCATGGTTTTTGGAAAAACAGGTCATTCAGCTACCTTAGCAGATTACAAACGCACGTATAAATGGATACAGAGGATTTTTTTTGTCACCCTGCCCAGCAACTCGACTGCATTATTTTACCCGAGCAATACAATAGCAAACTTTAGAACAAAACTATCCAAGCCTTTACACTTTAAATCAGCATACAAGGTGGGTTTGATAGAAATACAATATCCAAAAACATGGAAATCTTCTTCATCAGAAGACTCAAAATTTGTTGTTGTTGAAGAGGGTAGTTCTATCAGCGACACAGGGATTCTATACAACAGTGTCACAGATAATAGCTGAACTAAACAGTTGTTTATCTGAAAACGATATGGGTCACATTGAGCTTGATTACAACAACATTACCAACAGAGTAAGCATTTTACCAAAAAGAGACGTAGAATTAACGTTTCGAGGAAAACTTGCACAAATGTTGGGATTTATCCCCGGAGCGGCTTTTAAAACTCACGAGGGAATTGCAACATTTAGATCTCAGCCACGAACTAACACAGTATTGACACAGATGCCGTATTTGGCGCCACATCCTGCTGATGTTAACGTAGGGATGTATAATATATTTGTTTAAACACACATTGATAGTATCGAGATTTCTCTCAAGACAGATCAGAATCAACATATCACTTTTACGTATGGCAAAGTGATAATAAAGCTACACTTTCGACCCGTAAAATATCAGTATTAGACAAGGAGTAAACATGTACCATCCATATGCTCACAATGCGAACAAGTACGTTGCATATTATACAGCCCAACCGGGAGGTGATTTACAAGGATACAGCGGGCTCTGTGCTCAGTATGGTGCAGGGTTAGGGGGTATCTTTAGGGGTTTGTTTAGATAGCATTCCCCTTATTCAAGAAAGGATTTACATTTTTTGCCCCTCATTTAAAGACAGCCGCTAAAAACATAGCTATGGATGTTATTACTAACATCATGAACAGACATCAAGAGGGGTCGGTCGTGGCCCCCCGACCAATAAAACGAACTCCTGGGAAAAGAGGGAGTTCCCCACCAAAGAGGCGTAGCCCAACAACAAATAAGAAGACCCGTACTAAGACTAGAAAAAATAAAAAAGCAAGGAGAAGCAAGTCAACAAAACGTCAGAAGACGAGACATTTTGTAACGAGAATGTCGTTGGTACATAGCCTGTCACAAGAGTGCGTCAAGTCGGAGCTAGACCTGTTTATGGTGCCGTTAACACAAACAAGTATTGAGAAATGCATCTACGAATTCCTTCCTCTAGCGGCGGTATCAGACTCTGCACCCCTTGAATTTTTCATTCCAGCTAGTACAGAGGACTACCTGGATCTAAACAATACGTTTCTGTACACGCGCGTAAAAATCACCAAAGCTAATGGTGGAAACCTGGATCAAGCAGACGAAGTGGGCTTTAGCAACTACCCTGGATGTACAATATTTTCACAGGTCGACATATCGTTGGGTGACCGACTCATAACGCAGTCATCAAACACATATCCTTACAGGGGTATAATAGAGTGCCTTTTGAACTATGGAAAGGACGCTCTGCAGACACAGTTTGGATCCGGACTATTTTGTATGGATACAGCAGATCTGGATGACGCAACGGCTGGAGGACGCAATGAGGGACTAGTTAAAAGAATGGCGTACACACAAGGCAGCCGCGTAGTGGAGCTAATATCCCCTTTACATTCTGACTTGTTTTTTCAAGACAAGTGTGATGGAAATTTGATATTTTACTGTGTTTAATGTTTCACCCCGCATGCTTCATCAGAATAGACCAGTGTTTCACTGTGTGGTATTTGATTATTTTATTATGTTACAGATAGGTGAAGTTTCCCATGGGAAAGATGCTCGTTAGAGAGTTTTCTTATCAGACTGTCCTTGATAGGCCTTCATCTCAGGACAGCTGGTCCCTACTCCCTTCCTCCCTTGGATAGCTGCGTAATACCCTTACAATATAAAGTCACCTGCTTCTTCACTGGCTGTTTGTCTTACACTCTGCAGACTGTTTGCTCTCTGTATGTTTGTCTGACCCTTTGCAAAGAATAAAACCCTTAAAAGACGTCTGGATTGGAATCTTTATTTCAGAAGACTCACTAAGTTAATGATAAATGGCGTAGACCTCAAGATAAAATTCGTAAGATCTAAAAACGAATTTTACTTAATGCGCAACACTGTAGACGACTTTCAGGTTAACATTATGTCAGCAAGCCTGTTTGTAAAGAAAGTCACCGTATCTCCAGCTGTTAAGCTAGTGCACGCTAAGGCATTAACGCATGGCAACGTTAAATATCCCATAGACAGAGTCTGCCTAAAAAATTTTTGCGTACCAATGGGCATCGTGTTTGTAATCAGAAAATGTATTCTTGGGACAAATACCTAAATTTATTGTAGTAGGATTTGTAGATCATGAGGCATTTACAGGTAGTTATGCGTGTAATCCATTTACATTTAACCATTATGATATAGAGTTTTTATGTTTATACGTTGACAGCCAACAATATCCTTCAAAACCCTTTCAACCCAACTTTACCAGAGGGAATGCTATCAGGGAGTATCATCAATTGTACTCAGCAACTGGAAAGTATCTTAAAAACAACACTATGATCATAACCCGTGACAAATTTTGTAATGGATATAGTCTGTTCTGTTTTAACCTGAGCCCTGATGAAGGATATATGACATAGAACATATGTCGCTCATTAAAAACGGTAGTGTTAGATTAGAGGCTTGCCACGTATGATTCTATAATTGAGATATCATCAAGAAGACAGGTTCTCATTGACTTTTTCTAACTTTAACAAACGATAGTATGAATACGATAGAACTGTCAAAAGTACTTGATAAGGTAGTGAAGCAAGGAGTATTTGCTAGTGACCAGCTTCCTAAATCAGTTATTAAAAAGAGACCCGCCATGTTGGTGGTAAACACAGACCCCTCCCACCTGGGAGGACAACACTGGGTCGCTATCTATATTGACAAGCAGGGTGTGGGATCATTCTTTGACAGTTTTGGGAACTCTCCGGTATACTCACATTTTCCTGAATCCTTTTCTGTCTTTCTCAGCAGTAATTGTAAGTCCACGCAACATTCTGTTAGACAAGTGCAAGATGTGGATTCTGTAGTGTGCGGTCAGCATTGTGTGTTTTTCTTTACCATATGGATAGAGGATTATCTTATGACAATGTAATGACTAAATATAGTAATAAACAAATCATACACATGAGACCCTTTAATAACATTACCGTTAAACACAAACTCCCCACGTTCAGTCCACGCAGATATGTTTTTTGAGGAGGACATTTTATCCAAAATATGCTGAGCTTTATTCCTGCTGTTTTTTGGCAAGTTTTTTAAAACTTCTTCAAAAGCAAAGTTTCTTCCTTCTTGATTCTTCTGCTCTGAAAATCCTCAGCGGCCGGCATTGACAAAGTTAGTGTGTTTTGGTCTTTTTCTCATTGTTTTACCAGGGTGAGAAATCTCTGCAATGCAATGGAATATTTTTTTGCTTTTTCATGAAGATCTTCAGTCTTTTGATCCAGAATGTCTTTAACAGTACGATCCAGGTCATTTTCAACAGTTTCTTGAAAAGACTCTTTTGCCGGAGGTCTTCTTAAAAGATCAAGCTGTTGTTTAGGTACCAGAAACATTTTTTGTGCATACTCCATAGTTATCTAAGTTGGTCTTGAACCAATAAGACTTGTTATAAAAGGCACACCGATACTCAGGAGGGGGAGAAGAAAACCGCCAGACTGTTTAAGCAGCGTCTTCTTTTTCTTTGAAGTGCAAACCTTTTTATTGGAGAGCAGTCTAATCCCCGCCTTCTTCTTTTAAAATTTTTGATACTGTGTCTTATTTAAAGGAATTTTACCTTTTAAAACATTGTAAGCTGTTTCGCATAACGCTACCAAAAGGTCTGGTGATGCAGATTTAATAATATTCACTCTCTGAGATGGAGATGCTCCGTGCATAGTTTGTAATAAAGACAGGTTTCTTTTAATGCGATCAGACATGTTTATTTACTTTCTCTTAGGCACATCCACAACAGGCAGGTCTGAAAGCAAGTCAGTTCTGAGTCTGAAATCATCAGGTGTCTTAGCTTTAAAATCAATCATCAAGTAACTGTAAGGAACACTCGTGGCATCCTCAAAACAATCCATAAAAAAATGACTCTTCCCAGGAAACATTTGTCTAGGCATTAGCATGACTTGGTATTTATCTCTGGGATTTTTAAACAAAACAAGATAATTATTATTAATTATTCAAATTAATAGTACGGCTAACTTTGCCTTGAAAAAACAAATTCTGACACACGTGTAAACAACTTAAATTTCTATTATGCAACACATTTTGGACCTCAATATTATTGCTAGCATCATTCATTAAATCATCAATAATCAACAAATTGTTTTTATCTAAAGGCAACAATGTATCATCACATAAAAAAGATAGCAAGCCTTCAACGAAATTCACATTTCTAATTTTCAATAACTGGTCATACAATGGTTGCCAACACGAAGAAATATACACAACATTTTCAATCTGTTTTGAAATGAGCTTATCTGCATTTTCGATCAACATTTTCACAAAATATGTTTTACCGCTGTTTGAAGGACCTGACACAATTAGACTAAAAGGATGTTGTAGTCTAAAATCTAAACCATCAGTCTCCCTAACAGCCATGGTATGGTAAAGTTCTCAGATCAGGAAAAACGTTTCGTGTACACGACTTGAAGTCTTGCCGCAACTGTTTTATTTTTTAGTTCGAAAGCCTTTTTATTTCTCAGATACTTAAAATTGTCTCCTATTGTTAGGATAGTAGATAGGGTGACATCTATCTCAGCTTAAATCACATCCTAATGTCCGACGCTCTGTGATGCAGGATAAAACCGGAAAAAAGTTATTACAATATAGGTGACAACAACTAACGCCACTTCCCTAGTAAAGGTTGTGATTTATAAAAAAACAAACTTGTTGAAGACATTGAAAATGAGCATCCTGTAAGTAAACTCTGAACCATGCGTACGCACATAAAGAGGAGAAATGACAAACGGCGACTCACGTGGCAGAAGGATGAAACTGTTTGAAGTGAATAGTCCTAAAACTGTGTAAAAATATCAAAATATTACCTCTGAGTAGTATAGCTTAAAGCCTAAAGCCTTTCTAAATAATCAGACACTTGGTTTGATTGATTCTCCCTGAAGTTCGCTATAAAAACCCCCATAATTTATGATAATTTGCGGCACACAAAAAGAACCATGACTGAGGATAATAAACACAAGCGGAGATTCTGTTACTGCAACAGAACACCTCAATCACCGTTTAATCAGGAATCATATTAATTACTTGTATGCAGTACAATTTATTCTCAAGATGAACAGGAGGTCAAATTACATTTAAATTGATGCCGTTTTCAATGTTGAGCAAATTACTAGTGCATAGTTTCACACTATATTGTTATATATATATTATGTTCACTTCCTAATCGAGCGAAACGCTGTGCGCGTATGGATGTGATGCGCTGTTTGTTATGGAAAATAACATAATTTCATTGTAGTTTACAACAAGTCACAAGCTATTTCTTTTAACTCATCGCCATCGTTGTTAAGTGAGTGGATTGTTTGTGTAACCTAAATACATGTTTAAACACAGATGGAAGGCATTTGGTTTACTCTCTTTTCAAAAGGGTGTGTGTGTGTGTGTGGGTGTCCCCCCTTCGGTCAGTGATGTCACTACTCAGGAGGAATGCAAACGAAAAACACCCTCCCGCCTCTACATCACAACTAGATGTTACTGCATGTAATAATAATAATAAAAATAATAATCTTTATTTGTACAGCACTTTTCAAAAACAAGTTACAAAGTGCTTTAACAAGTGTAAAGACAATAAAACACAAAAGATAATAATACAAAAACAATACAAGATAAAAGCATGAAAACATTGAAAAGACTAAAATACACATTTACGTAAGAGACAGAGGCTCACACACCCGCAATGTAGTACAGCCTATCAGCTTTAAAGGCCGTCCCTCAGACATCCCGTGATGCATTGCGGCGGAGCTTTGTTAAAAATTACTGAAAAACCTCCTATTTGTATGAAATACTTTGTAATTTCTGTTTTCTTAAATGTTTCTGGTTAGAATATGTTTTTCTATCGGTAATTGTCATTCCTATGACAGTTTACTATTGAAACCATGAGTGAAGGGACAGTTTAATTTGATGGCCTTGTGACTGGACAAATCCTTGACAAGCTACTGCTTACAACTCTTAATGTTGATTGTTCAACTGGTCTGTTAAAACGCAATCGTTACATTGCTAGCAAACACTTTTTGTGTACAAACTTTCTAAAACTCAAGTGAATCTAATGGTTTAGAGGTGTTTTGTTAAACTAGACTTGCTGTTGCAGTACTACAGCCCCTAAGGCGGGCAATGTTGAAAGAAAAACCCTACAACAGTGCTGGTCACATCAAACTGTTTTGTTGAAATAGACTTGTGACTGCACCGCTGTGGTCCCATGGTGGGCGATGTCAAAATACTATAAACCCCAGAAAACACTTTATGTATCACACAATCAGCAAGTTACCTCCAAGGTAGCAAGATTCTCTGCATTATATGCTTTAAATCTAGATATTTGTCCCATCATATTAGTGAGGCATAAGAATTATAATACGCTATACTTTAATTAATTTATTTGTATATAGATAAATGTGATATGTCGCGGGAGCGCACAAAGCTGGCCTTTATTTACTACTGTCATCTGGTCCCTCAATCCAGCAATCAGATTCCAGTCCTGATGTTTTGAAAATGTTCTTATGCTGTAACCCTCATTCATCTCAACAGAGCTCCTGTTTTCTCAGTTATCATCTGTGGAAGCTGAGAATCTTTGAAACAATCATCACAAAAAAAGATGAAAAAAGGAAAGGGAAGCCCACTGAGGAATATTGAGTGACACCTGCCACAGATGTGGATCAAAACCAAAGGGGG
Organism: Micropterus dolomieu; assembly: GCF_021292245.1. Lineage (NCBI taxonomy): Eukaryota > Metazoa > Chordata > Actinopteri > Centrarchiformes > Centrarchidae > Micropterus > Micropterus dolomieu. Next base: position 27,411,614 of record NC_060157.1, on the reverse strand, counting down.
AATTCCTGCTGACTGACACCTGAAACCTGAACACAGTCCAGGCACTGCAGAACAATTGACAAAATACACAAAGTGAGTTAATATTCATTCAGCAGCTGCGTTTGAGGTTTTCAGCCTGTTTGTTAGTGTGTATTCAACAGTATGCAAAACAGCTGTGTGTTTATGTTTGTGTGTATGTAGGAGGTTATTTCCATGTGGATATAAATGAAAGATTCTAATGTTGACTTTGCCAGCTCAGCTTGTCTTTCTGGTCCTCAATTTATCTGATGTTATCTGCTTCGTTTCAAGCATACGGACAGAGCGGATCAAGAAAGTAATCACCAATCTCAGCTTCGCACAACCACATACTGCTGCTTCAATAATACACCTTACATTTCAATTTGAATCTCTAACAACTGTGGAGATTGTGTTTGTATTTGCACCGTTTGAAGTATTTTGTAGCACAGAAATCCCTTCAGGGATTCAATCCATACTGCTTGTCCACTAAACTATAAATTAAATCATCATGTAAAGAGCTGAATTTGAATGATGCGTCTTCAACTTGTCGAAGACATAAAGGAGCTGTAAGCATTGGTGGAATGTAACTAAGTACATGTACTCAAGTACTGTACAACAATTACACTTTTGAGGTACTTGTATTTTACTTGAGTATTTCCATTTTAGTTATACTTCTGTTGCACTAGATTTTGGAAGCCAATATTGTACTTTATAATTACTAGTTACAATACAAAAAATAAATCAACTTAAACATTATGATATATTATTATTAAGCTACCCAGCAGTATTAACTACATAAAATAAATCCTCCTTTACCACCCTTAGTAATAGTTATACATACAATGCATCACAAATTATAATCCAGAGATATTGTAAATATTATTCTAAAATGGAACATTCTGCATCTGTACTTTTACTTTTGGAAATTTAAGTGTATTTTGCTTATACATATTTACTTTTACTTAATTAAGATTTGAATGCAGGACTTGGAAAAAAATTATAAAAAGTTGTAATATTTTGAGAATTAAGTCATAATAGAATTGGTTGTTTGAGTCACATGTGCATGTTTGAGTAGTTGCTTAGACCTAACCAAATTTTAAAAGGATTTTGACATTTAGGGAAATAGGTATATTTGCTTTCTTGCTGAGAGTTAGCTGAAAGTACTTCTCATGTACACTCATGTTTTTACACAAAGGGGTGGCAATGGTGCACCTCTGGCACATACTTTGTCAGTCACTTTTGATAAAAGCGTCAGCTAAATGAGAAATGTCTGACGCTACATATGAAGCTATAGCTAGAAGTGGGTTAGCTTAGTTTAACAGACTGAAAACAAGGTTAACAACAAGGCTGTCTTTGTACAAATGTAACAAAATACAACTACCAGCAACACTAACATGTTGCTAACATGTCCATAGAGTGCTTAATTTGTAAATCAGGAGGTCCCAGAACACAGAACATGCTGTACCGACGGGTTAGGGGGAGAGAAAAAGTCACAGAACGTATCAAAAATCCACAGTGCCTGGAGCACATTGGACAATGTTGAGGTGCTAGCTGTTAAAACTAAAGAAAAGATAACAAAATTGTCATCACAAACAAAGTATTATTTATTTACAGTTGCTAATCAGAGCACAAAAATGATTCAAAATCAGCAGGAGGCACATAGAAACAGCTGTTTAGAGTTTGCAGCTCTCCCTCATTGACTGTTCTTTCACCTCTTAGTCGTAAAGTAAGCAGGCTAAGAAACCAAACTACATGTTCAGTGTGTGTCGATCGTGCCACTTGCTCGGCTGTGGGGCTTACAGTAATATCTCACCAAATATCTCTTTTGGGACTTCAGGTGAAAAAGTTTAGAACACTTGCTTTAATCCATACAAAAACTGGACTGTAAAAATGACTCATTGTGGTTTTACAGAGGGTGATGTACCAGATGTCTAAAAACGCTAATATGATATTTGTAAGATTGATCTTGTCTTGCTTTCAGGCACATCAGATCAGAAAACTCTTATATATTACATATTATTATGTGTGGCATATGTTTTGTAATTTACTTTGGATTAGGGCTGCAGCTAACAATGATTTTATTAATCGAGTATTCTACAGATTAATTTGAGTAATCGTATAAGAAGTACTTTTGCTTGGCGCCCTTGATCACAGCGTAAGCGCAACGTGTGACGGGAATAAATGTCGGTGTAAATCGTTTCAGCCATACTTTGGATGTCTGTTGGGTTTGGCACAGTTGGTATTCAGTTGGTAATAGCTCTGTGAGCAGTTCAGCACTGAGTACATACACACTGGACAGTAAAGTCATCTTGTCACAAGATCTCTGACGTAATTGCTGACGTAATCTGCACTCTGCGCATGCGTTGGCGTCTGTAGCCACCTGTCGGAAGCTCCGTCTTGAACCGGACTCTTATCCACTTTTAATCCACTTTTTTCGTTACATTTTTTATATCCTTTTATTTAACTTAACTTTATTTAAGTTTTACGTGGGTTAAGGATTTTAGTCATCCGACATGGATTTTAAGATAGATGACCGTAAAAACGCGATCAACGCTACTGATCGCAACAAAGCTCCGGTGACTATGCAAGCCGAGATAACTCTGCCCCTTGAGGACTGCTCACTCCTTAAGAAAGCGAACAAGAAGATTGCTGACCTTATGGAAGACATCCGACGACTTTCAGAGGAACTCAAAGAGAAAGATTCCCTGCTGACTGGCTTT
>NC_060157.1:27382885-27408797 GCF_021292245.1 Micropterus dolomieu | reverse complement strand
ACTGTCCAGAACTCAGCTGCCAGGCTTTTAACCAGAACAAAGAAATATGACCACATTACTCCTATTTTAGCTTCATTACACTGGCTCCCAGTATGTTTAAGAATTGACTTTAAAATTCTATTGATCACTTTTAAAGCTCTTCATGGTCTCTCGCCTTGTTATATTTCTGACCTTTTAGTCCCATACGCACCAGCACGTACCTTGAGATCCTCGGGCAGAGGGCTGTTGTCTGTTCCAGAGTCTCGACTGAAAACTAAAGGGGACAGAGCGTTTGCTGTCAGGGCCCCGAGGCTCTGGAACAGCCTGCCCGAGGAAATCAGGTCGGCTGAGTCAGTGAACTCTTTTAAGTCCCTTCTTAAAACATACTTTTATAGGAGAGCTTTTCCCGATCTTATTTGACTTTATTTTATCCCTTTTATTTTATTGTATTTTACTAATTTTATATTAAATTTTCATGCTCTTATCTTCTTTTTTTTTTGTATTATTCTTTACACTTGTTAAAGCACTTTGTAACTTGTTTTTGAAAAGTGCTCTACAAATAAGGATTATTATTATTATTATTATTCCAGGGCTGTTAAATACGTTGTAGACAGAACAAATTGAGCAATATTCATGAAGCAGGAATTTTAACACTGAAACAGATGGAGGAAGGCTTAATGCCAGGACATTTTGCAGGTGATTCTGCATTTGGCAACCTTTAAGCTGAAGTTGTGTATTCGTACCCACTGATGCTGACTTGATTTGTTAGAGAAACATGGTTAATTGAAACTCAAGAGGTTGGGATTTATTTTTTTCTTCAGTGATTGCATTTCACATTTGTGTGAGTTTTTCATTTTATAAAGCATCCTAGATGCCTTTCCCATCATTAAAATGTATCCAACTCTTATTAGGAAAGAGACCCAAAATCAATACGTCCTACAGTTAGTGTTGAAAGGTTCTGGAACAGTCCTGCTACTTTTCTCTGCTAGACTGTGTGCTTGGGAAATCACTGAGAGTTATTCAATACAGCTGGCAATATGTACAGAAATCACTGCAGTCTCTTGTATATGTGCTTTAACTTTTAGATGTACTGTAATGATGCCTCATTATTCTTCCTAACTTTACCTTTAAAACATCTTTTTGCTTCCCTTTTCTGTTCTGTTGCCAGCAGATATAGATAAAGAACAGCGCAAATACACAGTAAACATGTTCCTTAGTGGAGATGTTTCAGGAGGCATTATTTTAGCTGGAAAATCTACCCCCCTGTGCCATTACACAGCCACTTATCTCATCGTTGTCCTGCAGCGTGTGATTAATTTCTGCCTTAGCTGACTTGGAATGTCATAGTCAAAGTCAAACCTCCAGCTTTGGACAATCCGCTGCTCACTGCAGAGACCACAGAAATCCAATCCAAATCCAATTTGCCTGTGATTGATTACCGTGCTCACTACTTAATTAGGTGGGCAGCTAGGCTAATAACTGATGTAGATACATAGGAGCTATTTCCTTCATCTTCCACGTAAATACACTATTGACCTTTGCAGCCACATATGGCATCACTTATCTGTCACTGGCTTGTAAAAGAACACATCCCTCCCTAACTCCACTAATGTGCAGATAATCTGCAAATAAATCTTCCAGGCCTGGAATCCTTTTGTAAATGAATTGAAAGATTTCAGTCTTCCATGCATTGTAATTGTTTTTCTGATATGTGAAGTGACCTTTTCAGGAAAACCCTCTTGACCACATGGCAATAATCAAGCAAGGGATTTAGTGAGGCCATTTACTCGTATCTAGAAGCAATCCCTGTGCTGTTATCAGCCTCCTGGATGATAACACAAAGTGAGCTAGATAAATCCATACAGCTAATAAAAAAAGTTTAATGGAAGCATCTGGTCGGATGTGAAACAGCTTTAGACAAACAGTCAAATTGCCCTCTTGATCTGTGATTGTCATGAGTAAATATTTTGGGACTCAAATGGTCCAGGCACAAGATATTTGCCCTCCCCACCAAACATTGTTCATACAGCATTTCTAACATCTGCTGAACTGAACTATGAAAATGCAGCTTTTTCTCTCCGTTTGGACCTTCTGTCCACACTAAACGGGCATCTTTCTCTGATGCAGTAAAATGAAGACAACTTTCTGTGAAAGCTTATTAAGAGGAAATATGTAGTTTTCAGTGGCCATCAGCAGTGCGGTTTTAAGATTGCAACCAGGTCTGTGCTTGTATGGGTGCTCGGATGCATAATCCGAAACACAGCCACTTTCATACAGAGATCCTGCAATAAAAACATCGGCATGCCGACATGGCTCTGTCTATGTTACTGCTCAGAGGCAGATCAACCCCCCCCCCCCGGCTCTGTACCATTCATACAGCACAGCAAGCCAGCCTATTGGCACAATTATCCAGGAAAATAAGACAGTGTGACAGCGGCTATTTACAGACTCACCGGGTGACAGCTTCACACAACATGTTGGAAACTTAGGTAAACTCCCACTGCAGTGTTACAGTAAAATTTTTGTCAGCTTGACATTGAAATAATCCATACTCGTTACACGATAGCAGTACGCTGCATGCATTCCGCAGTCATGATACATCAGCGTTAGCTCGCCTGCCTGCTTTTCAGTCACCAACGTTATTTGTGTATCTTTGAACAGAGGCTCGGCAGTGTCAGCACAGTTAAATGTATTCCATGGTAACGAAAATGGTTAGTGAGCTGGACTGAATATTAAATAAGATTGTTGCCACACTTTATAACAGTTAGAATGAAACAGAATGTGCTGTGAGAATGTATGTATACTTCCTTGCCTGCTGTGCACAACAGACTTATGACTCAGCTATGCTGAGTGTGATGAAGAAATGGAGAAGAAAACCACTAAGGACCTTTGCAGAACACTTTAGTAATAATTAAATATAAATAATATTTATATAATTAATATTTTCAGTACATTATTGGTCTTCACACTGTCTCAAGAGATTTTGAAATTATTGTTAGATGTGGGTGTATTTTAAAGTCCTTGTCAATATGATTTTATTCTAGTAAGTGTGAATAGGGTAACGTATTGTTACCCAATACATGTATTCACACTGAAAAAAAATTTGACCCCCTCATTTGTCATTGTCAATCAATGGGCTACTATAGCTGTAGGTTTTTGAGAAGCCATGAAAGACATAACTGCATGTGCATATTTCTGCTTTTATGCTCACTAGGAGAGAAGGGTCAGCATGGGGATGAAGTGGTCAAAGAAGGACATCTTTGGCCTAACTAAGATTTGTAAATGTACAGTATATGTGCCAGTAGTCAGTGGATGCATGCATGTAGCCCTGTTGTTGCACGGCAACATGAGTTATAACACCATGCTTAGAAATCCACTTTTAAGGGGCAATCCACCAATAATACATGTTAAAATCATGTTACTTGTTATTTGGAATAGTGTGTGAAAACTGTTGTATAATATAATGTATAATTCTCTGGCTCTGAAGAAGACTAGTAAATTTTATAAAATAACCCTGGTGATGACGTCATCAGAGGTTATACATCCTTTTTGAAATCTTGGATTGGGCTTGGAGACGACACATTTATAACAGCCTGCTTTACAAATGGGCCAAAGGTCAGGAAATCTTTTCAAATTGACATTTTAGTCCTGTGGTAGTATTGTCAGAGTAGTTGCCGAGCTTCAAGAAGGCCGATCTTATCTAATATGAGCCTGTCAGAAGGCAGACACCAGGAGCAAGAGGAGAGCAAAAAGAGAGTGGGGTGCTATGGATTAGCAGAAAATACACCTCCCCTGTAAATTCTGAATCTGGAAAAAAAATGTCAAGTTGCATTCACACTGAAACACTCCTAGCACTGTGCAGCAATAACAAAAAACATCTGGACTTTTTCTTGTCACCATGCATGCATGTCTCCAAAACACCCACATCAACATCCGACCTCTGTTTTGCAGTCTTACGTTTGGAGTGCTGAGTGTTCTTCTTGAGTGACAAAACCATTTCATGCAGACTGGAGAGCATTCATTTATGCAGACTCTTGACTGATGTCAGCTGGACTGACAGCGGATGAATGCAAAGAAAAGCTGGGGGCATCACACCCCGCAGCACCGAGGTGCCGGCACATCAAAGGGAGAAGCGAAGCTTTTTGATACAGAGGAGAGGATAGCAGGACAAGCTTCAACCCTGACAGCTCGCCACAGTGTGCTTTTGTAGATTACTGTTTGGTCTTTCCCAGGCGAACACCGCACAGAAGGTAAGCAGCAGACAAGCTGACAGAACACACATCAGGGTATCTCTCCACGTTAGCTGAAAGAAACAGCAGAAGTCAAAACAAAAGTTGTCAGATGTTTGCAGGGCCTGTAACTCAGGGTCAATGCACAGCAGAAAGAAGCACTTACGCTTTTACACTTTGATGATGCGATCAGCTTCTCTGTGGGCTCTCTGCTAAAAACCTGATCAAAATATCATGTAATATCATTCTACACAGTACAATATGCTGCACAAAATTGTAAAATTTACATTTACACAAGATTTTTCTCTCCAGAACTAATAAATCCTTTATGTGTTGTACTGATACAGAGAGCAAAATACTGCAGACCTTTTCTTTATGTTGTTCTTGTGAGTGGATGTGAAACTGACTTTAACTGTGAATGCTGTCTGGTATATAAAACATTGATCAGCTTGTGTTTTAACCTTGCTGATAAATAATGTTTTGAGGGACCATTACACTTATGATGCAGCTGGTTTTCTGCCAATTATGCAGTTTGAAATTTTTACCTTTAACCTCATTATGTGTCTTAACACAGACACACGGGCACATCTCCTGGATTAATTACTTAACTCTAGGGTTACTTATGAACCTGCTTTCTGAGAAATCCGTACCTACAGTATGTGTCTCAGTGGCCTTTGCTACAGTATATAAAGGAATTCACCTGGAGCCATGACATATCTTTTTTATCAATAAACCAGCATTATTGTATCACTGTAGCTGTTCATTGTTTGTACTAAAGATTTGACTAGGCATGTTTTTTTTGTCCATGCAAGAATGGAAGCAAGTCACCAGGCTAAAATGTTAATGCTAAATGCTAATATGTTGTTATATTTTCGCCCACTTTCTGCTGGGATCAAAACTTTATGTTTTTGATGTAATGTTTTGTTTGTTTTAAGGCATAAATCTGCTAATGCATATGTGTGCCATGGCTGCTGTGTGGTTTGCAACACTAACATATTCTGTTGTGACCATGTTGCCTAGAATGGGACTCTGCTCATGTAACTACAACAAGCAAGAAACGTTTTTTTGAGACTTAGTTCCAAGACTGACCTTAAAAAAAGTAAAACTTGCTTTCTCGTTTCTCGACATACTGCAGAACAAGGCAATTATTATCGATGGAGAGGGCAGATTGTCCACCAAACTTCAAATAAATTAAAATGTGCTGATGCTCACAATGCCTACGTATGGAACTATTTACCTATCTGGTAAAAATGTCTCTTCTTTAAATGTTTTAAAGCCTCCATTGGTTTCTTTGATGACATTTAGTCTTCTTCTTCTCCTCTTTTATTGTCACATTGCAACACATTATCACCTGTTGTTGTGCAGTTGGCTGAAATGTGCATTACATCACCTTTGTGTTGGTGGCATGCATGTGAATCCTCATGTGTGTCCTAGCAGAACATTGTTTAACAGGGGTGGTGATGGTGCAGTGGAAAAGATGCATGCCTTTGGTGTGAAAGACCTGGGTTCAACTCCCAAGTGTGACACTTCCACCAGCGTGTCTCTGAACAAGACATTTAACCCCTAGTTGCTCCAGAGGCATGCGACCTCTGACAATATACAGCAATTTTAAGTCGCTTTGGATATAAGCGTCTGCTAATTGAATAAATGTAATACTCACCCATCAATCTATATCGATATCTTTAATTGTAAAGATTAATAGCCACTTGAAAAGTTGAATAACCTTATACTATCACTCCAAAATTCTTTAGTTTGCTTTCACAGGTACAGCAAAACAAGTACACACACACAGAGATTACGTCTGTAAAGCAAGCAACTGCAAGTGTGCACTCAAACATGCACCCTGTCAATTAAATGTAACTGACATGTTTTCCACTGAGGAAAAACCTAACCTTCCTGTGCCTCGTATACCCCCCTCCGCTTCCACGCATCCATTTCCACTTATCTCAGGGGACTATGAGCCGTCAATCTACAAAGAAGCATGCTTAATTATAGCTAACTGTTGGCTTCTTTCAAAGCCATGAATTATATTCCATAACGCTGTCCACAATCGATTTGTTATATCTCGTGATAGCTAGCAACTGCTTAAATACCGACAGTAAGCTCAGAAGCTGTGGGCATCCGAGCCCAGTGGTGTAAGATGGATGGCTTCACAAGGCCTGAATCAATATGTATCGCACGCACGCTGGCAATCAAGCTAAAGACTAGCTGTTCTCACTTGACAAAATGAAGAAAAAGATCCTGATTGGTCAGGTTGTTTGAGGCAGCCCAATGCCTTGCCCTACTTCTAGTTTATCACACATACACATACAAACACACATTTTTGTGTCTGACACATAAAAGACTCAGTCCCTTGTTCCCTGCATGAAAAGTGAGAAATATCCCTTCCCACTATGAAAGCATTATGTGGGAGACAGAAAGAAAGCTTTTTGCCTATAAAATGACAACTGTAATGGTGAATGTCAAGCTCCTGACAACCCAGGTTCAATTACGCACTTGTGATAATATGTTTTTGCTCATTTAAACATGACATTTAAAAAAATTTGTTAAATAATTTAACAAATTTAACAAAAATAGTTTTATTTGTCCTAAATGAGCCATTTATTTACTTTTTAATGTTAAACAGGGGGAGATGTGTTTTGCTATTATCACATTCATGGTGGAGGAATGTTCCATTGTGCCTTCATCTAGTAATCAGCACTTAAGAGTTCAAAAAATGTTATGAGACAGTGTTGAGTAATGTCAACTGGAGGGTGACATGGGAGTGAAATGTTCGTCCAACCATGTCTAGTTCCAATTTATTTCTTCACATTGCCACCTGGGACCATGACTTCTCATTCAATCACATTCACTCCCTTTCCTGTTTCAGGTTTTTTAAGTTTTGGCTCTAAGTGTGGAAGTGGTAAATGGATCAAATGAATGTGTGATATGGTGTAACTTGCAATGACAAACGCACAGTTCTCCTCAGGTCTCCAGAGATTTTTTCATCTATTTTAGCTCATTGTTTTGGTTTCCCACCAAAACTTTCTAATCAAACCTTTTCTCCTGTGTGTCCTCTCTTTTCACTCATGCTTTCCTGTGCTGAACCATCTGCTGTCGTGGCACTTCTCTCTCTTAGCTGTTGATGCCTGATTTCAGATGTTTCCGATTTGGATCTTCATCCTCCAGGAGATTCAGCCTCTCCTCTCTCTCTCTCTCTGGCTCCCTCTGTGTGTCTGTTTCTTTATCCTATTTGTGTGAATGGTGTACTTGAATTTTGCCTCTTGTAAGTTCGTGTAGTCTGTCCTCTTCCAGGATACATAGTGGGGAGGAGTGGCTCAGGTCCTATCTTTTAGGGGACACCTGAAGTTGCTCAACATGATTCTCCCGGATCTATTATTCAAATATGTTTACAATCCATTTATAATTTTGTCATGATGATTTCCCATTCTCAAATTTTATTACGCTGGTGTATTGAGTACACTACTCTGATCCCTCTTCTGTTACACTTCTTGAGATTCCTTCCATTTTTTCTCTGTTCTGGCTTTTTGGGGGGAGTTTTCCCTTATCCAAATTGAGGGTCTAAGGACAGAGAGTGTCGTATGCTGTACAGATTGTAAAGCCCCCTGTGGTAAGTGTGTGGTTTGTGATATTGGGTTATTTAAATAAAATTGACATGGATCTGTAAATAGGACACTGCTAACAGGTTCACTATTGTCCACTGTTGTGTTTTCTGTTTGTTCCACTGCTGCCAGGAGGCCAAATACATTGATTAGTGCAGCTTTAATACTCTTAAGCTATCTGACAGACTTTGTTCACTGTAATCGTTCCTCCTGTCCACGAGGGCCATGTGACTACACTATAAAAAATATGATGTTATCAGTGGACAACCCAATATACCTCCTGAGCCACAGCTGCCCCTGCCGCAGTTCTTATTTTCTTGTCCTGATCCAGATGCATCCTCTTAATTTCTGCATCAACTTCTCTCTGACTGGGGCTGTACTGGTATTAAAAGCAGTAAAATGCAGATTGAAAACAGACACCAGCTTAACAACAGCACAACAGCTTGTGTTTTGAGCTTTACCTGCAAAATGATGGGGCAGAGAATCATTATCATATATGGGAACATCCCACAGAAAGACAACAGTCTTTCATCTGGTTGCGTGTGCATATCGGTGTCACAGACAAATAAACACTTGCACTGCCTACAGAGCTGACAGTGTTTTCGGGTTGTCTTTCTGTGTCTTCCATGAGATTGCAGCTGCACTTGCTCCCAGACCTCCAATACAATACTCTCTCAGTAGGAATAATTTAATTTGTTGAACGTTATCTATGTGTACAACACTTGAGCAGTCACTCAGTAATTTTGTTCAGGCTATCCAAAGAGATTAAGGAAACCAAATCTTGCAGGAAACACGAAAAGTGTGAGGCTCCACATACTGTCGCAGTGTGTGACTTCTCTGAACACCACGCTTAATTTGTGTCACTCCCAAAAGTTGGTGGCGATTTCTGCTCCTCCGCCCATTCACAATGCCTCAAGAGGAGGCTGGTAATGACTGCAATTAACGTTCTTCTAATTAAGGCTTTGCTTGGTAGTGCCTTAATGGACTGCACAATACTGACAAATTAATCCATGCTCAGATAATAAATCTGATTTGACAAAGCACAAAATCATTAACCTCATGACCCAATGACAGTATCCAACAGAGTGTGTGAGATGCTGTGATTGGTTGCAGCTGGGGACAGGGCTTTAGTTGGTCTTCCATCTTTGCTTTGAAACAATTAACAAGTTATAATTTGTCCAAATTTTTCTGTTGCTATGATGTTTTACATATTTTCAAGGACTGTCAGGAAAGCTTTTATAATGCAAAACTGTACAGGTCACTGCATTTCTGGTTGTATTGATTGTACTTTCCTCAATGCCGTAGAACTGGATACACAGGTGGAATGTCATGGTTATATGGTATACTTTTGTTCTGGGGCTGTTTGTTCCAATCAAAGGGAAGTCTTAATTCAACAGCAATGATAGTTTAGACAAAGGTCACCTCCAACTTTGAAGCAACAGATTTGGGAAGGGCTTTTCCTGTTTGACAATGCATGCATGACAACACCCTTATGCACAAACTGACCCAAAGTGGTGTGGATGAACTTGAACCCTATCCAAGACCTTTGGGATGAACTGAAATGCTGACTGCAAGCCAGGCCCTCTCACCCAACATCAGTGGCTGACCTCACTAATGCTCTTGTGACTAAATGGGAGCAAATCCCTGCAGTCAGTTTCCAAAACTTTGTGGAAATCCTTCCCAATAGTGTGGAGGCTGTTATAGCAGCATATTAATGCCCATGGTCCATATACTTTTGGCTACATACTGTGATCACATCACAATCAATATAGTGTTTGATAGCAGAATTTTTAAGTAATCAAAAACATAAAAATTCTGGTTTTTGTGTAAGCCATGAGAATAAAACAGGCAGGGCTTCTTTCTCACCAGTTTGTGCCAGTGTTGAATAGTCATACATTTCCACAGCATTGTTGTTTCTCCGTCTCTCCCTGTTTATCTCAGACTCATTGCACTGCTGCTGTCGCTCTTACCACCTACATGTTTACAGCGCGCCTTTTGTTGGAAGCTGTTAAAAGCCATTCTCGGAAATACAGGAAATTGCTAACTGAAGCAAAAGTTGCCACTGCAGGTTGAGAGGGAATGGGTACATGGAAAATGGAAATTACACCACTTCAGCTACTGAAACAAATTGAAAATCAGACAATTTTAATGTAGAACAATATCGCAGCCTTTGAGAATGGATTTATGTCACTCAAAGCTCAGGTCACTAAACCAGGGGTCCCACGGGGGCTTCTAAGTTCCACTTTCAATGCATGTCAATTGGTCTTGGTAATTTTATGAATTTCAAAATTTGTTAGGCATTTTGCACTTTTAAAACACACTATAATGTAGTGTCCTGCACTTTTACCTAATCTTGAGGCCCTCGCTTGTTGAGGGGCTCTGTGTGAAAACAGAATACGTACATCTTCCTTACTTATGTAATGAAGCTGCAAAGAATTGTCTTCTGCCTGCACTGTACTTGATGAGATTTTGGAAGCAATGGGCATATACACAATACAAAGAGGGCTATAAGGCAGGATTGGGGTGTTAATAGGGGCACAGAAGCAAAAATCCCTAACCAGTTAATCTGGTTATATCATATAGCAAATTCTGAACCCAGTCACTCCATTAACACTTGGTGGGTAGTGGATGTATGTTGGTGACAACCGCCCAGTAGGAAGACTAGAAATTGCACATATTTTTATCCTTGGATCTAATCCTAAAAGCAGATAGGCGCTGCCCACAATTCTTCAGAGAGTCTTCCACTGCACTGTGATTGCTAAATTAAGCAGTGAATACCATGCTTTGTGGTGCACATGACTCCCGACCAAAACAGGTCAGCCAGAAAGAGAGCAGAGATCCACATCATGCTTCTGACTGCTTCACCAAAGACTCACAGTTTAGTTACTGCACATGCAGTGTGTGTGTGTGTGTGTGTGTGTGTGTGTGTGTGTTTGTTCTATAAATCCCTTTATACAGTAGATAAATGGGTTTCTACCTTCTAAAGAAACTGAATTCATAAGCATAGTTTATAGACTGAATGAAAAAATGCATTTGTAAGCTTGCATAAATCCTACAAAGGTAAGAATTACAGCATCCATTTCAATTATGGCACATCTGTGAAATTTATGGGGTAAAATGAAAATTTTTTCATCAATATATATATATTTTTTTAATAGTCCCATGATGTGGTTTAGTAACTTTCAAAAAAACCCCAAAACAATAAGTAATAATTACACCAAGCAGCATTATGACTTGTTAAATTAGGTTGTGTAAATCAGGTCAACGGTCACTGGGATAAATATCAGAGAAATAGAACAATGCATGACTCATAAACACAACACAGTCACTTTTATTCTCACATTTTTCTGTGGTTTGGGTGTGAGCCAGTTTGTGCTTGTCATGATAGGAGCACTTTGAATTAAACAAATTTCATTAGTATATATTCCAAATATCTGCAAATAGTCTCCTACACACTTTGCATAGCTTTGTAAAATTAGCCTCTATTTAGAGATTGTAACAGTCCCTGATATTATACAATGAATGTGACCTTTAGTGGTGTTTGCTGCTGTAATCCTGCAGCAGAGGAACACTCCTCATGCCTTTCAAAGCAACCACGCTCTGCACTCACACATATATGCATTCTCAATAATTCAGTGTGCTCCCAGGTGACGTTGGCAAAGGAATGATCCACAATGGGGCCCGTATTGGGAATAGCACTTTGACCTCATCCTAGATATTGTTTGTTTGGTGCGTAGTCAACATGTTGGCAGCTCTATCTCTATGATTGATTAGGTCCTCTGTATAGAACCCAGCTTTCCATTAGAGGAAAATGCCTCCCACTGATTTATGCTGTCATGCGAGCAACTCATTTCCTCATAATCCTTTGTTTTTTAACTGTGTTTACAGTTGGGCTCCATTCTCCTCAACCAGAAGCTCTTTCCAACAATCCTACTTTGTTTTCTCTTATAACATTCCTTCATTAAATGTTTTAAGAGTTGGTTGCTGCTGTGCTCTTGGGAGGAAGATTAACTGTTGACTTCTTCATTTAATTTATTTACTCATTTGTGCAGAGCACGCCACACTGTTCAAGGTGGGCTTGTGTGGTCAAGGGCTGACACACACATTTTGCTTGGCACAAGGCCACAAGGGACACCAGCGAACAGCTGTTCCTGGAGTGGTGGGTTCTCCCAACAAGGCAGACTACAGTGTGTGTGTGTCTGTGTCTCTACTCAGTAACTTAACAGCCAAGAGGTCGTATGGACGCTCTTACATTTATTTTTCAGGAATAGATTGATCTCATTGTGTCATCTCAGTATTGAATTATAATTACCTACGACGTTTTGATGAATCCTGTTCCTGTAATAATTGGGACTTTTTTTAGTGCCCAATAACAATCACCTGAGTGAATAGAATTGCTCATCGACTAGAACATTTCAAACTCTGTTCCCTTGAGCGCTTGCTTTTGCACTGACACTTTCAGTTTTCGACCAAACCAACATGGGAGAAAAGAGAAAGTACAGAATCAAGGGCAAATTGCTTGTATATTGAATTCTGTATGTATGGGAGAGTGCTGTGGACTGCAGGAAGCCAGGAATTGTAAAAGTATTTTAGTATACTGATGCATGTCCCTTTCTGAATTCATTGTGCACATTTTTGATTGGAAATAATGTGCGGTGATTGTAAATAGTGAACTCCCAGGGAGAGGAAACTCTCGCAAGAGGACGCTAGGCTAATTGAATTCTCCAGTCCAGTGGTGGAGATGGCTACACACAGCAGCCAAAGTACTGCGGATACTTGACTCATGATCAATTGTCAATTAAAAACTGGAGGCCCACCAGTGTCTAGCTGACTGGAATTCATAAAAATCACACATTCACACTGTCCCACCATCTCAGAGGAGACACAGACCATTAAGTTACAATTTGCTACTTTCTTCTCTATTTGGTTTACTGTTGACAATAATTAACTTTTGTTTTACCTTCCAAATAGGTTTTCCATTTCTAACTTATTTTTATATTTTTGGCACTATTGCTGGATTCCCATAATTAGCAATTAACTTGATGCGTACAGTGTTATTAGCACAGCACAAATAGGAACAATGGCCAAAAAAGAAAATAACATACATGTTTCCCATGTTTTCTTGAACATCTCTTTAATGTAACAAAAACAGTCACAGACACTGAGGACGTTTTCTCCAAGCATCTCGGAGCTAAATCTAACACAACTGACATTGTGACAAACACTGCTGGCTCATATTTCCATATGCAAATTAGAGGCGAATGTTTGCAGCAAGGTTCTTGCTTGTTGCGTTAAACTGAAGTGACCAAATTTCTGAAATGAAAAATTGAGATATTTCCAATTCGACAGCCAATATGTCATTAATATATCCAATATTATTATCTATGAAATAAAAATGGGGGCCAATTTCAAGTTCATGTATTTGACAATGGTAACTGTTGTACAATAGTAAACTGTATTGATAAAACTGGATTTTATCTACCAGCTTATTCAGTTCTCCAAAGTTAGTATTTGTGTTGTTGAAAGAGAATGTCACAACCTTGTTTTCCATGTTAAATTACTTACTATGGTGTTTTATTTTGTCCTGACACATGTACACTTTGGCTCATAAAGCTTCCTTGTCAGTTATGCAATTCTGTCCATAAATATGTGATTGTGTTGCATGTGGTATGCAAAGACACCCCCCGCACAGGTAAATCATATTCTTTCAGTCTCCTCCAGTCTTTCTCCTCCAGTTTTCTCCACTTGCCTTCCCTCCCTTTCGTCCTGTCCTTCTCTTTACCTTTCCACTCTTTTCCGCTCTCCTCGCTTTATTCTTTTTACTCGCTTAGTTGTTTTTAGTAACTCTCTTCTTCTTGCTTCATTTTTTTTTGTTTAGAATAATAAATTGCCATGCTCTGTATCTTTACCTTTCCTCATCTGTCTCCTTTACTTTTCTTCCTATCCAGTCTTCCTCATTTCTTTTCTTTTCACTCTACCTAGCTTGAAAGATGTTTGTGGTGATGTTATGGATTCACTTGACACTAGCTAGCTTCTGGCCGAGTTGGTTTTCCACAGCAGTTTTCTCTAAAACTAGCGTGAGCAAGTACTTAGTAGAAGAAGAAGAACATAAAGTTGCTGTAACAGGCTGTCCCCTCTGTTAGCCCAAACAGGCACAAAGAGATTGAAATGTCAGCCCAGCCAGTAGGCTCTGCTGCCCAGTGTTTCTGGCCATGTAAAATATGATTTCATTTTGCGTCTCCTTTTAAATGTGCCTGCAGGGACGTTTCCGGGTACTGCTCCAGAGGGGAACAGGCTAACAAAAAACGGGGTCTGTCCCCGGAAAACGGGGGCATCTGGGCCACCCGATGTTAAATGGCCGCTACTGTTGTTCTATTTAGTGTTTGACAAGGTATATTGGCAAATGTAAAATGGCATTAAAAAATGCAATTAAATTGTAAAGTAGATGCTAGTATAGTAAAACACAACCTAGCATTTTGAGAATTGTTGGTTGCTCTCTTGGTTGATAATTTAAAAAGAAGCAGTTCATAACAGTCTACAGCCATGCTAGACACAGTCACTTTGTGCTAAATGCTTGAATCAGCATGCTAATATGCTCATAATGAGGATTTTAACATGCTGATGTTTCATAGGTAATGTTTTTAATGGTCACCATTTTAGTTTAGTATGTTAGTAGCCTATGCTAACAATTGCTAATTAGTAAGTGGGAACCTTCAACTAGAAAAGTAAAGTCAATGAAGAAGTGCCTTAAACCTTCTAATGGCCAGCAGGGGATGACTAAACACTGTCCTAATGAGTTTATGCTCTCAATCACCAGTTTCAAGTCTTCTTCAACTCTGCGTGATGTTCATTTAGTAAATTATGGTCCCATTTGAAGTAAAATAAACGATAATGCAGGGTATGCTTTAGAGCGTTGCTACCTTGTGATTGACAGGTCGCTACCACAACGTAGCAATGCGTATCCCTCCCCAGCTACACTCTCTCGTCCAACTATGGTCACTTCTGGATAAAAATAAATAAATTCTGACTTGACAATGTCGTTAGAGGAAGTGTTAAGGGATCAATAAAGTTATTGTAATTCATCCTGTGGGGAAGAAGCATGTTTTCACTGAATTCCATGGCAATCTATCAAGTAGCATTTGCATCCTTTGAGCCTTACTTTTAGCATGCTGGAAATGATCTGTTATTATTCTGATTTTTTTAAGCAATAGCACTTAATAATGTGATGTACAATATTTTTGTTTTTGTGGCCATTTCACCTATATTTTGTTCAACAATTGGTTTTCTGTTGGAAATCAATGCGGTTGTTGCCAGAAGCTTGTATTAGTGGCCTTTTTTGTAAACTCTTAATAAATGTTTGCCACTAGCCTAGCTTGTATAAAGGCTTCTACAGGTTATTGTCTTTTTCCTTGTTTTCTTTCCAGTGTCAAATTCACTGTAAACTTTGTAATGATTTGATGCACAGACTTTCACTCTTTCACTGTCTCCATGTGCTGTAATTGTGGAAAGGACTACTTTAATTTCCTGCACACTGTGTATGATGTGCATTGTGAATTATATTTTGTCTTATTGGAATTTCATATATTGTGCTCGAGCTCTTGTAATATTCCAGAGCTCATTTCTCCTTTTATAAAGTTTTGACTCTTATATCTCAAGTTTGAAACAGTGTGTAAAGAAGTTAATATCAAGCTTAATGCAAAATAAAACTAAGAGTGGTTGTTTATGAGATTTCCCTTGTCGCTGGAAGAACTGTTGCCCTCAGGTGGTGTGCAAGCATTACATAACAGACAATATAGGGCAGTGTGGGATGGAGCGGGAGACAAGAAAGCAAGCAGTGGCTTTCTCCAGAGACCTGCATGAGAAAACAGAGAAATGCTCTTCATGATATATTGAGACAGGTTGTTTGAGTATCACATAATTGAAAGTAAAATGTGGAGTAAGGAATGAAAATAAAATATTATGTTTGAATACAGGGTTGTGAGGTTGTTGGTCTTAAGTCAAACTCCAGTTGGCTGCTGTGACAAAAAGATGTCAAATACTTCACAGTCTTTAGGAGTTTGCTAAATGTGCTCTCAAAAGTTTTTAGCGCTGAGAAACACAGGGCGTTGTAATATTTCATTTTACAAAGCCTCTTGAACTGAAGTGAGTCATTCTTTTCCTTGTCTCAGTGAGACAATCAATGAAGGGCAGGCTAAGAGGAGGAAAGTGTCCATGTTTTATTCACTCTCACAGAGTGATATCAAGCCTTGTTGGAAACCCCCGTCTTCGTCCCAGGGGCAGAGTGTTGTGGTGTGCTAATGGATTTTGCAACAAGGGCGCATCTCTGGGCGGTTTGAAGTTGCAATTATGCTGGTAATGGTAGTGCCACTGCAAAGCGAATGCATCAGCAGGAGCGAAAATGATCATATACAAGACCCCAGCAGTGTGCAGCATGACAAGTTTAATTGCTTGTCTCTAATCCTAACCTCAAATAACATTATCTGTACACTGTTGAAGACACAGTGTATTGTCCTGATGACAAAGATAGATGGTTATTTCAAGATTATCATCATTTCCAACATCAAATCTTGATGTTTTGTAGTTGATTATGACAAGGTGGGTGTAGAAGGACATCATGTTTTACTGCACTGAAAGGCTATAATTCATGAAATGCCCCATAACAATACATTTTCTTTGTTATTTCGGATAAATGTTTTGAGAAGGAGGCTTTTACTGTCTCAGATGACGATTCTCACTATGTTCAGTTCTTGAACAGAATGTACTTTTAGCCGGAAGAAAACATTTAAGAAACAAGAGGAGAAAAAGGTGTTGAATATTTCACTCACGCATCACTCAGTCATATGAGTAACAGAACATATCCGGGACTGAATAATGCATAGTTGAATATATCACTCTGAATTTCACATCACTTTACAGTCAGTCATATGAGGGACAGAACATATCCAGGACTGAATAATGCAGAGAACCTTCAAAAAGCCAATTGGTTATAATAATTCAAAGGACAATAACAGGGAAATGCTTGACTTTAAGTTATCATACTGTATCTGACCAGCTTTGATGTTGAGATGCAGATCTCCTCTTGTGTTCATATGATAAGCACTGTGCCAGAGAGGCAGCTCTACATACAGCCATGCTCATAATCTGCCAATGATGGTTTTTCTCCATTGGAGACGTTATAATGAAGATAGAATCAACATAAAATGAGGTCAGTGAAAGAAGACTCATTTTGGGGAAAAAGTCTAATTGGTTAACTGCTCTGTTCAGTGATGACCAGTGTGTTTTTAGAAACATGTTTTGAGAAAACCCCAGTTTTCTTGTTTGCCACAGTTTTCTGGTCAGTGTCATGCATTTACATTTGCTATTTTCAACAAAGCTATATACGAGGAAGGCTTCAGTAATTTCCTTCAGCCAGGAGTAATTCTGTCCCAATGCGGTTTTGAAGAAGCAGTTGCTGCTAATGCTAGACTCACTCATATCATGTTGCTTCTGTCAGTAACATTACAGTCAGCGTACACATCACCTTCGTAAATTAGTAGCGAGTTATATAGAAAGATTGTTTCTGCACTGTATCTGTATTTTTAATGTATGTACCTGCATCTCTGACTTATCAGTTTTCAAGTACTTATCAGTTCATCTTTATACATCTAACAGATACTGAATCAATAACCAGATAACCAAAAAGCAAAATCATGGGCTAAGTCTGGGCGGCACGGTGGAGCAGTGGTTAGCACTGTCACCTTACAGCAAGAAGGTTGCGGGTTCAAACCCGGTTTCCCTGGCCTTTCTGTGTGGAGTTTGCATGTTGTTTGTGTGGGTTCTCTGCAGGTGCTCCAGCTTCCTCCCACTGTCCAAAAACATGTGGACTAGGTTAATTGGTTACCTTAAATTTTCCTTAGGTGTGAGTGGTTGCTTGTCTGTGTGTGGCCCTGCGATGGACTGGAGACCTGTCCAGGGTGTACCCCGCCTTTCGCCTGATGCCAGCTGGGATTGGCTCCAGCCCCCCGCCACCCTGTACACAGGATAAGCGGTTGACGATGGATGGATTAACTCTTTATATACTGAAACAATAGTTTTAACCTTAGAACATTTTCTTTCAGTTTCGAAACATGGCGCCATATTCATCCAAAAGAGTTGGAGTCAGGATTGATTAATTCTAAATGATGTAACGGCCTACCTAAATTTCAATGTAATTCTTTTAAGTTATCACCAAAGACTTGTACCATTTACTGTTAGACACAGTGTCCCGGCAGACTAACTACATGAACATGACTAAGCGCCCTATTTAACGACCAGCTCAAGCAGCGCTCTGATCTGTACTTTTCTGACAGTGAAATTGACTTTGCCTGTCTGTGTGGTATTTTGGTAAATGTAAATGAAAATGTGTCTTAGACTTTGTGCTGAGAATAGATGTGTCAGAACCATGTCTGTCTGTGACGTCAATCTCCTGCTACTTTGATCTACAACAGTAAACAAAATACAAATGCAAAAGCACAAAATAAGGAAATAATGCTCTCAATGTAAATTAACTGTATTTTAATCAAACACTCTCCAACCAGCAAAAACGTTTAAACTGGCACAAAAATAACGTTTAACATGGTTAGGCCATGCAATCTGTAAATTAATTTGAGTGATTCTTACAGTATCTATAATCCACAGCTGCTTTATACTGTATGAAAAGCTTCTCCTTGAGTCAGTTACATCCCTGCAGCCATCTGAAGACATCAGGATAGATATGTAGATAAATCTTCAGCCTCCAAGTGCCATCCCAAAACACTTACTTTGATTAAGTCACGTTCAAACAACACCAGGCTGCTACAAAATAACCAGACTTACTGGTCATCAGACTGGTCAGTTAGAACTTTTCTTTTCTTATTCTGCTGTTTATGCAGGAGACATTGGATCACCAGGGCTTATTTATCAGTCTGCTTTCCGATTTTATTAGTGAAATGCATTATGGTGCAAATACTGTGTCACAGAAGATGCTACAATTTACAAGGTGAACTAAGCATCAGACTGACGTGATCATATAAACAGTTTAATCGAACAATTTTTAAAATGATTTATTTCTACCGGTGTACTAATACCTAGGTCTGTCCCCGACTAAGGATCTACATTGTCGAATCATAATTGTCAAGGATTGCCTTTAGTCCACTGATAGTAAAATCTGTGTGTGTGTGTGTGTGTGTGTGTGTGTGTGTGTATGTGTCAGGGAAGGAGTGTTACACGGTAGCTCCGCTTTAATCTTGAGAAGCTGCAGACCTGCAGTCTCTATTCATTAGTCTCTGTAACTTGGACTGTGCATTTACAGCTAAACTGAAGCTTATTGTTGACCCTTTGCTCTTCTCCCAGAGAGTTGTGCTCGCCGACTCACCGACAATTGCATGCATGTGCAAGTATTGATTAAAAACGATATAATATTCTTTGTGTGACTGATCAATGGTGATAAATGATTCGACTGTCCTGCAAAGTTCATGCACAACTCTGCACATCACCGGCGCTTCTGGTGCCCTTTTCTACCACACACACAGGGCTGGACTGGTAATCTGGTGGGCCGACACACCTTTTTACCCACTATTTATTTAGTGTTTTTTACAGGCCAACGACCGGCTCATAAAGCATGGACAGCGGCCCATTGGGTAGTTTTCTATACTGACATTAGGCTGTCCCAATCACATCTCTTACTGGCCCCACCCCTTCTGCTCTCTGTTTCTTGGTTGCGGGCCCAAAATAAACCCATTCTTCAGACGGCTGCCGCCAAATGCACAAAAGCAACCAATATGTTTGCTGCCGAGGCTGCAGTAGCTTCAACATCAGCTGCAGTACCCTGCGTAGAGCAGGCACAGGCACTTGAAGGGGTAAAAGAGCTGTGGTGGCCACTGCCAGACAGAGAAGGAGGCTGTGTTAGCGAAGCAGAATGACAAAGTGACAGGGCCGAGGGGGAGAGACAGCAGGAGGAGAGTGGAGGTGAAGCGTTAAGCATGGAATAGCTCAAACTGTTGGGAAGGAGCAGGGAGGGAGGGTCATTTACACTGGGGACGCTGGGGACATGTAGCCACCACTTTTAGAAAGCATTTGTTAAAAATGTTCTGAAAAACAGCCTGCAACAAGAAATGTTAATTAACAAATAAAAATGCCATGAGAAAGGTTTATTTGCACAATAATAAAACCTGCAAAGCATTGTAAATATAGAAGAAACTTCTGTGTTGTCCAAAAAAAGTAAAACATAATAATACGATACTGATTACTGCATTATATTTTAATATATTTTTATATTGTGAATTGTCACCTTCCACCTGAATTTTGTACTTCCTTTTATAAAAATAAAGAAATCTCCACCATAAATTGGTGCAGAAAATGTCTCCAGAATGCAGGAAATTAAATGTTTAATGCTCAAAATCTTCTGGAGGAGGACCCCCAGAACCCCCTATTGAATATTTCATCAATAAATATTTTTTTCCAAATAGTAGGTCTATTAAAATATTCTTCTCTTGTAGTCATGGACACCAATCTTGTGCAAATGTTACGTCTCAGTGTTTCATCACACCCCTAATCTGACCCCCTAAAGGGATCGATGGTGTATTTGTCAGGGCCAATTTTTTGTCCCAGTCCAGCCCAGCACACACACACACGCTACGCCACACATGAGCACTTACTTTCCCTCCCTTAAGGGATAGGGTTACATTTTTATTCATTCCTGCACTTTAAAAAGATTTTTTAGATGCTTCTTTCTTTTCAAATGTTTATTTACAGCATTATATGTTGATATCATAATAGGCTGTATATTAACTCAGACGTTGAGCATCCCCATACAGCCAAACATACAGCAAATCGTAGAATCTTTGACTATTCAGAGTCACCCTACTGACAAAAAATTAAGTGCAGGTCCTTGTGACCATGTTGTGCCGCTCAGCAGAATCCAGACAATATGATTTCCTGGAGAAGCATCTTTCCATTTGTTAGGCCATTGTTGTCATCACTGGGATTGGCACACCTGTATCAGGACTTCTAGACCTAAGAGCAGGTTTATTTCAATTCTATCTCACCCAGCCCTTTTGCCAACGGTAATGTCTTGGGATCATTAAAGTCATTAGGAATAACTCTGGGAACCATGAATATATATCTGTAATATAATATCTGTAAAATATTTTTCTTACAATCCATACTGTCTGCTATTTCTCTGAAAAAGTGAAAACTTTGACCTGCTAATGGCACTAAAAAGTCAGGATCACCAAAACAGGCAGCTGGAAACCACAATAAGGTAGTGTTTCACATTGTGCAATAGCTTACAACTGACTAAATGCACTCGAAGTTTAATTACTGTAAAGGGAGGGCAGCCAGGGTGTATTTGATTGCCATTGCTGAAAAAGTTACTTAACCACTAGTACACAAGATGAATGTCCCGATCTGAAAAATACTGCAGACCTGTGCTGTAATTTTTATAATAACACTTCTTGGTGGTGGTGTTTATTCTAACCATTCTGTAACAAAACTTTCAAAACAATTGAAACACTATTTGTCAAAAACCAAATGCTAAAATTCAGTGTAGGGAGGAAACAGTGCCATTGTTGTTTGTGTGTACAAGGTATTTCATAAATGGGTAGATGAGGATTGCTCACAGGGATTGAAGTAGACAGTCACCTATTAAATCTAACAATGAACACCAGCGGAGATTTAAAGGTTGATACAGACACCAACTTTGACAACAGCAATACACGCTATTATTCTGTGTCTTTGAAATTGACCAGTTTATGACCAAAATTTGGCATATATACTGAATTCTTGTTATTTTACCTTTGCAGGGATGACATTAAAATTACTTCCATCTCAAGGTAGGGGCCCATCCTTACGCCGGTACATGGACTATACAATTACTGTCAAGGCTGTAGTCAGAGCTTTGAAAAGTGCTGGAATACAAGCTGTTCTTGGCTTCGTTTACGGGGTGTAAAGTAAAGACAAAGAAAGAACTGTCAGTGAAACTCACAAAGTAAACACGTGCTGTGGATGTCATTTTCAAATCCATCATCTCATATGTAGCCGTGCATGCAAGAAGTAGATTTAAGTGCAAGTATGTTGTGTAGCCCTCAGCAAGCGTAGAGAAGACTTCTCCAACTAATTTAAGAGATTAAAATTGAAAATGACATTCTAATATGTTGTGCCATTAGTCAACTTCTTTAAATTTGAGCATTATTGTAGCAAGAATAATTATTTAACAGCAGCCAATAGAAGACTTTACAATAAAATCACCATTATTTTAAGGCAGACTATAATGTATTATATACTCATGATTTATACATTAACTTAATCATTGCTTTCCATTTATTTCAGTACACAATTAAAATCAAATAGCAAATACTTCAAAGTTCTATTACTTTAAAAAGTTACATTATTGGTAATGCAGTGGAACTGACAAACAAAAGCAGACATAATGATCACTGTGATGGATTACCTAACTTGAAAAAGTCTTTGCAAGTTTATTTCCATATTGGAGTAAACTGAATTGAAAGCAGTGGCTCCAGGAATGAAGGAACAAGACGTTCAAGAAGTGATAAAAGACATAACGGCGGCTCTGGGAGGCTGTACTGCTTATTGTAATGAAAACCAAATCACGAGATTGATGAAAGTTGAGGTCCTCCACAGTTCTGCTGAAATAAATGTAAAAAGAATAATGGTTGTTATGGTGACATGCTTCCAATGACGATGTCAATGCTAAAATTGGCAGGTATCAACCTGGTCCCCCATCTTAGTTTAGGGTGTTAGCATGCTAAGATTTGCTGACAACAGGTATATGGTCGTAAGGAATTCCTAACTCACAAATCTTCAGGAGCCATGAGGACAAGGCTTGTAGTATATGGATTAAATGTACACTATATCAGGATGGTCATTCTATTGCATATGCTGTGCAGTACAGTAATGTTGCAATGCCACTTTCTGGACCTTATGATATTAAGTAGAAAACCAGATGAATCAGCAAATGACCATATTAGTCTAACCCAAGCATGGAGTTATCAGAAGGTATTTAAAATCACTGGGTGCCTGTCATTTTGGCAAGATAGCGGCAGTACCCGAGGCTGCCCACAGGCCAGGTCTGCTCCACTGGAGTTTCCCCAGGGCTTCTTCCCACCACCTGCTCTCCCAGCTGTGATGGAGCAGCTTCAAAATCCCTCTTTAGTTTTCTGCTATCCACAAGGAAGGGAAAGGAACTTAAGTCTAGCTCCATTTGTTTCTGTAACTCAATAAGTGACATGATTGAAAGGTACAGAGAAAAAACAGGATTGTCTGAAGAAGCTAAGAATGTGGCTTATCGGCAGATTATAGACGTTTCTGAATTTGGTGCAGACAGCAGATATCATATCTCCAGAACATCTGGAAATGGAGGGAATTTTATGATGTCGATGATACAAAGCTTTTTTGAGGTCTTACCTGATTCCCCGCTGCCTCTTGTTATTGTGTCTCTCCAGCCACAGACTCCTTTCCCATGGGGGCCAGTATAAGCCGTCCGTGGAACTCATACATAACATGCCTTTTCATGTTTGATTTTCTGTTCTCACATTTGGATGCTTATCGCAGGTGGGATTGTGCCTCTGCTGTGAAACACTGACATTTGACTTGACTTGCTCATTACAAGAAGGTGCATGAATATTAAAACACCGTCACAGCTCAGTGACGGTGACTGGCAGTTTCATTTGGAATTTACTATTCTGTCATACATAGGACGGAGAAAGAGAGCATGACAAAGATCAATAACTACTCCCTCTGCTTGTTTATTCTTACCAAGAGCTTACTTTTATGGTACTGTCAAAAATGAGCCCCTGTGACATGTTATTCACAGCAGGAATCCAATCTCTTCTGTGTGAAAAAACTGGTTGGCCTATGCAGTCAGTTAAGCTGGTCTATCAACCTGTAAGTGCAATGTTGGACAGGGAGCAAACACTAAATATTCTGGCCATGTGAAATACATACATCTTCACACAATAAAGAACCAATAAACTGACTAGATGAAAAGGTAGAGGTAGATTTGTTTTTTCAGTCAAGATTGGAAAATGCCATTTTTTATTATTATTTATTTAATTAGAAAATGGCCTTCATATGTTCATGTAATCTTTTCATATATGCTGTTGCTACTTACAACTGTCGAAACTGCAACTGCAAAAAGTACTTAAAGAAAATACTGCAGAATTAATAATATTCTAATGGAACTATTTTGTCATCTACATTGATTAGCCAAACCGTAGTATTATAGACTTTCATGTGGGGTAGCCAAGTCTAATCTAATACGTCTTTTTGTCAAATTTTGCAAATATCTCCTCACTCTCCGCAAGCGGTTCATTCTTTGTGTGCACTGAAAAAAATCCGGTTTGTAGAGCCCTGGCTCTGGAAAAGGGAAACAAACAAAGTGTCCCGGACTGTGCCACAAAACATTATCCCGGCCCTTTCAGCCATAATTTACGCTTTAGGTAACATTAAATGACTTGCCCACGGAAATTCAGCTTATTTCTGTTAGCCATAGCAGCAAGAGAGTTGTGAGTATGAGCTTTGCAGCTGCAACTGTAGCGACAGTTTTCTAATCCACAACCTAGCTAACATTAGTTGCATTACTTGCTGTGTCGTTGTTCGCTCTATATCATACTTTTTGTCATGGTATTGGATTTCTCCAGAACTGCTTACCCCACCATTAACCACAAAAGGCATTATTAAGGGGGTTTACAAAAAAAGTCACATGTGCAGACATCTTATATTGCTGACATTTCAACAGTGAAGTTAGTTATAATCAGCTTTCCCCTTGACTATACAACCACTGTAATATGATAAATGCTGCAGACCTCAAAATACAAAAAGCACAGGCACTGTTTCCATTTGCTAAATTTCTACGTTGAAAATGGAGTGAAATTCCAAGAGTGTTTATTAAAATGTTTGGTGTATGGGAAGCATTTTTTGGCAGTGAACTCCCAGAGAGTGGAAAAATGTCCACCAATGCAAAATGGAGCGATGGAGTTAGTGGATCCTGCATGTCCAGCTTATCACTGCTCCCTTCCCACTTGATGGTACAAGGTTGGATGAAGCCCTAATTGCAGATGAGGGACTGATCTCAAACACACAGAAATTCCAACCCTGTGTTGTTGCAGAGAGCTGGCTTGTTATTGAGGGCATCAGTCTTTCATTCTCAGATGTGTGCTTACCTGGGGAACATTTCAGCTTTTTTGGCCCCTGGGCCAAAGCCAACAGGTGTGTGACACATCCATGAACACACCTGCTGAGTAAGAGTAGTAGGCTTAATCACAGGCTGAAAAAAATGATATGGTGAATCAGTGCAGTTGTTACAACTGAATCAGCAGAGGGTCTGGTGTACAATGTGCCTCCTGCCTGAAGACACAGAGGAGTCACTGTGATCTTATTCAATAGTCACACTTCAGCTACACGTTAGCCTGGAGTGAGCCTGTTGTGACATCCCTTCGTGAAATTGGATAGCTATTCATTACTGCACATCCTGACATCATAATGCTATACTGTCTGCAGGATATCTCACAGATCCCCAAAGGGGAATTGTAAGCACAACACGTGCCCACATCATGGTCCTATTATTCTGCACTCCAGGGATGGACAATATTGCTCTTAAATGTATAGAATATATGCATTTAAAATTCAAAACATTATTTTGGTATTTGTATTTGATGGTCCCGACAGAAATGGTTTCTCTGGTTTTCTATCAAAATATTTTATTGTTCTGCGTTCTTTCGTCAGCTGATTATACATGAGCACAATGAGAAAAGCCATTTTTAGAAGTGTTATTTTGTAGACGGACATTGTCAAATCAAGCTCGGTTTAAGTTCAAGTACGAATCATTCATTCACAACGTCTCGGGTTACGTATGTAACCCTGGTTCCCCAAGAAGGGGAACAACACACTGCGTCGGTTACGACACTATGGGAACGCCTCTAGGCGTAGCAGGTCTGAACGTGAATGAAATCACTCCAATCCTATTGGCTTGTTGCTAGAACGGTAAGGTGTGATGGAATAACCGGAGGAGTATAAAGCACACCTGTACACACTCATCATTAGCTTAAACTATGAAGCAGGCGCTTCAGGCGGGGAGAGAGGTGCGGC
>NC_060157.1:27381297-27382785 GCF_021292245.1 Micropterus dolomieu | reverse complement strand
GGGCTACGAGCAGTAGGCCGACATTGTCCTGGCGGACCCGCTCCAGAACCCCCGGGAGCAGAGCGACTGGGGGAAAAGCGTACAGACGTAGCCTTGGCCACGAATGTACCATGGCGTCCAGACCCAACGGGGCTGGAGGAACGAGAGAAAACCATAGCGGGCAGTGCGTAGTCTCTTGAGATGCAAACAGATCCATGTCTATGGGGCCGAACTCTTCGCACAAGAGCTCCACCACTTCGGGGTGAAGTCTCCATTCCCCGGGCCTCAGCCCCTGCCTCGACAGCAGGTCTGCTCCCTGATTCTGCGTCCCCGGGAAATACATCGCCCTGAGCGATAGTAACCTCTGCTGGGACCACAGGAGGATCTGACGCGCCAGTCTGTACAGAGGGCGCGAGCGCAGACCACCCTGGTGATTCAGATAGGCCACCACCGCTGTGTTGTCGGAACGAACCAGGACGTGGTGGCCTTGGAGATCGGGCAGGAAACTCCTTAGAGCCTGGAACACCGCCAACATCTCGAGACAGTTGATATGCCACTCGGATTGATGCACCTGCCAGGATCCCCTTGCAAAGCGGCCGTCCAGCCCGTGAGGGAGGCGTCTGTCGAAATGACCATCCGGCGACAAGACCCTCCCAGCACGGGCCCCTGGGACAGGAACCAAGTTTCCTTCCAAACTGATAGGGAACGAAGACACTTGCGCCAACACCGGACCTTGCTTCGGGCGGACCACAGTCCAAACCACCCCGTTGAATTTTGGAGGGCGGGTTTTGAACTGTAGTCGAAACCCATCTATGGCAGAGCGCAGGACTCATGGAGAAATGTTCGTCAGGTGCGGGAGGGGAGAAAGACTCCCCTACCCCGGTCTTCCCTGAGCTCCGTCGGGACTGGATGATGGTCCTCAGATCGCGTCTCTCAGAAGGCTGAGGGTGAGAGCGCCGTCTCGCTGCCCCAGCTCCTCGGGGGGGCCCCCGAGAAGCGACACTCTGCTTCCTCTCCTCTCCGTAGGAGCTCGTAGAGGGAAGGGACCTACGCCTGGCAGCCTCAGCTGCCTTGGGTCCAGACCGGCGAGGGAGGTACTGGCGGAACGCTTCGCCCTGCGTCTAACGCTCCGTGGTTCTGCGAAGCTCCGCCAGATCTTCCTCAGAGGGACCCCCCCTCTGAACCATCTCCTGTAGCAGGTCGGCTTGGTAGGCTTGAAGCACCGCCAGTGATAGGGGTGTGGAAAGACGTGTAGAGAAGGGTCTGCCCCATGATTACTCAGTTCATCATGTAAATCAGGAAAGAACCGGTGTGGAGGTGGCGCGTGGTGCTTTAGAAACCTTTCATCAAGCTTACCACTAGCCTGTGGTGTCTGCTCCTCCTGTGGCCAGTTGATGTTGAGCTTAGCCATGGCTCTAGTCACCACCTCCAGCAGCACGTCATAGTCGGGCGCCGCCTGATGACGCCGCCCCGACACCCGGAAGTCATCGTCCACTACGCTGAGCACGT
>NC_060157.1:27380252-27381277 GCF_021292245.1 Micropterus dolomieu | reverse complement strand
CAGTGCGTAGTCTCTTGAGACGCAAACAGATCCACGTCTATGGGGCCGAACTCTTCGCACAAGAGCTCCACCACTTCGGGGTGAAGTCTCCATTCCCCTGGCCTCAGCCCCTGCCTTGACAGCAGGTCTGCTCCCTGATTCTGCGTCTCTGGGCGATACATCGCCCTGAGCGATAGTAACCTCTGCTGGGACCACAGGAGGATCTGACGCGCCAGTCTGTACAGAGGGCGCGAGCGCAGACCGCCCTGGTGATTCAGATAGGCCACCACTGCTGTGTTGTCGGAACGAACCAGGACGTGGTGGCCTTGGAGATCGGGCAGGAAACTCCTTAGAGCCTGGAACACCGCCAACATCTCGAGACAGTTGATATGCCACTCGGATTGATGCACCTGCCAGGATCCCCTTGCAAAGTGGCCGTCCATGACCGCGCCCCAGCCCGTGAGGGAGGCGTCTGTCGAAATGACCAGCCGGCGACAAGACCCTCCCAGCACGGGCCCCTGGGACAGGAACCAAGTTTCCTTCCAAACTGATAGGGATTGAAGACACTTGCGCGTAACCCAAATCAGACGGAGAGGATTTCTCCTCGGGGAAAAACCCTTGGTCCTTAGCCACCACTGCAGGGGTCTCATGTGCAGCAGTCCAGATGGTGTCGACACGCGCCGGAGACAATTGTGCCCGCATCGTTGTCGAATCCCATACTACCCCTAGGAACGTAGTCCGTTGGGCCACATCCGGCCATCCTCGGAAAACAGAGCCATGCTGTACCTCAGTACCCGCACGGAAAGGGCTTCGCAACGGGTGCAGGCAGCCCCCTCGAGAGCTGCCCGGGCATGCTCCATCCCCAAACATGAGACACACATCTCATGAGAATCTCCATCCGTGATGTACCGAGGGCAAGAAAAAACACACCTTCTGTACATCTGGTTGCCGGACATGCTGGTAGACTTCTTCTTCAGGTAAGACACACTGCTTGTAGGACTGGAGCTTTCTTCAAACAACATACAGAGTGCCTGCTGAATAGAAAA
>NC_060157.1:27379387-27380232 GCF_021292245.1 Micropterus dolomieu | reverse complement strand
ACCTTTCATCAAGCTTACCACTAGCCTGTGGTGTCTGCTCCTCCTGTGGCCAGTTGATGTTGAGCTTAGCCATGGCTCTAGTCACCACCTCCAGCAGCACGTCATAGTCGGGCGCCGCCTGATGACGCCGCCCCGACACCCGGAAGTCATCGTCCACTACGCTGAGCACGTCTGCCTCCTCGGAGTCGGATTGCTGCAGCGTCTCCGGATCCAAACTGCGAGCGGGAGAAGCCGAGAACGGGCTCCCGAACGAGGAAAGGAAGCGTCGGAGCCAGCGGATGACGTTCGGGAAAAATCCTCAGCCGTCCCGAAATCCTCCGACAGATCACGCTGTGAACCCCATCAGTGAAGCCACCGGGCTGCCTCAGCGGCCGCAGGGCCCACCCCACAGGGAGAACACATCCGGCCATCCTCGGAAAAGAGAGCCATGCTGTACCTCAGTACCCGCACGGAAAGGGCTTCGCAACAGGCGCAGGCAGCCCCAAACATGAGACACACATCTCATGAGAATCTCCATCCATGATGTACTGAGGGCAAGAAAAAACACACCTTCTGTACATCTGGTTGCCGGACATGCTGGTAGACTTCTTCTTCTGGTAAGACACACTGCTTGTAGGACTGGAGCTTTCTTCAAACAACATACAGAGCGCCTGCTGAATAGAAAAAAGCTAATGATGAGTGTGTACAGGTGTGTTTTATACTCCTCCGGTTATTCCGTCACACCTTACCGTTCTAGCAACAAACCAATAGGATTGGAGTGATTTCATTCACATTCAGACCTGCATTTTCACTGGAAGGAGCTGTTATAGCCTACAATACAACTGAAAATAAATTGCATTAGCCTA
>NC_060157.1:27312568-27379367 GCF_021292245.1 Micropterus dolomieu | reverse complement strand
ACTGCTTGTAGGACTGGAGCTTTCTTCAAACAACATACAGAGCGCCTGCTGAATAGAAAAAAGCTAATGATGAGTGTGTACAGGTGTGCTTTATACTCCTCCGGTTATTCCGTCACACCTTACCGTTCTAGCAACAAGCCAATAGGATTGGAGTGATTTCATTCACGTTCAGACCTGCTACGCCTAGAGGCGTTCCCATAGTGTCGTAACCGACGCAGTTCGAGTTCCCTCGAAGGGGAACTCTCTGATATCTTGAAGGACATAGCAATATCTAAAATGCACTTCGAGAAGCAAGGAGAGAGGAACCTCGCTGCTAAACAAGGATGCACCAGTGTATCCTTTGCTAATGTATATGGTAGGCACCTGTGGTATATAAAAGAAGCATGACAAAGAGCTGGAATATACAACACATGGCAGGAGCAGTAGTCCCTTTTATAAAACTGTACATACAAAAGACTACCAAAGTTTGCATATGGACAAAACACAGAGGGTGTCGGCATACAGAAATATTCAGATTTATAAAACAGTGAACATGCACGTCATACGCATGTGTTGACTGTGATTTATAAATTACAATCAACTTGAAATGTGGCACATGTGAGCCAGCTCCATGTCTGACCCTAATAACGCCTATAGTTGAATGGTCAGTGAAACGCCCCTCATAAATATTAATACGTACTGACTGCAAATTCTAAAAAAAGAACCCGGTGTGGCACTGATGTTCTTTTTAGTGAGGTTAAAGCAAGAAAAATTATGTTGTTTGGTGTGCACAATGCTTGTGCACCAGAGCAAAGGGAGCACCTGAGTTTAACCCCTTTAAGAAATGATCTGCATGAATGAGTAGTGACGGTGCTGGAGAGGGACACATATATGCAAGACGCACTGGATGACCCAGGTACATAATTTGGATTCCTTTGTGTGAAAAAAAAGTAAATCAAATGCATTCCAGTTGTGTTTAAAAATGTATTTACACAAACACTCCACTCACTTAACGCAGCTGCCGATGAGTTAACTCTCAGTGGCTTGAATTTTTAATTTAGGAGGAAAATAATATTTCACCCTAGTTTTTGGGAGCTTGGTTTGTTGCCTCAGGGCAACAACATGCTATGAGGGCACTAAAATGCAATGGTTTTCTATATTACATAATAAGTGTAATAAAGAACAAACAAACAATACAATACATACACAAGAAGTTTTATTTCAACAACAACAATTTCATCAAGTTTTATTTCAACAACCATCAGTCACAAATGGTTTATCAGTCAGTGGTTAGAAATTAGCTGCAGCTAATTGAATCATTTGTGTTTTTAATTTTTACAAAGCACAGTCTTATTCTGTATAGAACCTCAGGAAGCAGTTGCTGGTGGATGTGAAGCAGAGGTTGACGTCACATTTTTGGCACTTGGCTTTAGGCGTCCCTTTGCATCCTGGTACCTTACATCTCCCCTTCTTCTCATCCCTGACCATCCAGTGGGCAGGACAGGATACTTTGATGACTTTCTTTTGCTTGCCATCCAACCTATCAACCTCGGTGACTGGGTGTGCTCCAATGTAGTTACTGTGAAGACTGACTGAACGGTTATCATATCATTTTACAGTATTCAAGGTGGTTACTCCAACCATGGCCATCTTCTGTTCAAAAGATCCGCGTCCAGTTCTCTTCAACACAGCGTCACACATCAAGTTGACACCTGGTAGTTTGTTGGTAAGAACAGTACCAGTACCGTGAATTCTCTGCTGAGCAAGTGTGAGTATGAGAGGGACACTCGTGAACCAGTTGTTCTCTTCACTCACTGATGTCCATGCATACACACACACACACACACACACACACACACACAAATTCTTTACATTCAGTATGTTACTCTACTGACTGAACCCTGATCTCCTAAGTCTCCCTCAAACCTGATTCTGGGGTCTACTCTTCCTCACTGTCACTCTCCTCAAGCTCACTGTCCTCACTGTTCGAAAGGAATAAGCCTAACTGTTCGATCATTTTCATCCATTTCCTGTGAGTAATAGTAGATAGTAAAGCAAAAAAAAAAGAAAATAGATTATAGTGACAACTATGCATCCCTGCACATATCCATCCATAAGAATGTTATGGTTCAAACAAAAGTGGTCTAACTGCAAAATGTTGCCATGAGGCAACGAATGACAAAAATACCATTTTACTATATAAATAAACTCAATCAAAAGTTATTTAAATTCAAACATGTTAAAAAGTGAAAATTATCTTACCTTCGTCCACGAAAGGTCAAATCCACGGCAATCTCAAATTTTATTGGTCACAGACTTATCATCAGACTTGTAATATGATATTTTACTTAAAAAAATTAAAGGAGGGGTGTGGGGGCCAAAATAGTGGTTTGTTGCCTGAGGGCAACCCCATTCCATAGAGGGTTAAAGGTTCAGTGTGTCAGATTTAGTGGCATCTAGTGGTGAGGATTGTGAATTGCAACCATCTGTCCAGTCTACCACTGCCCCTTAACCTTTCTAACAGCGTAGGACAGCTACGGTGGCCGACACAGCACAAAAGATGTCTCTTCTGAGACAGCAGAGAGTAGCCAGTCAAGAAATTAGGTTTCTTTAGGTACTGACAGACAATATGGAAAATGTAAGCCAAGAGTGTGAAACACTGTCACTGTTTCTGCACCACAGTCCATTATAAACCACACATAAGAAAAAGTTTATACAAACATTGACAAGGGAAACACATTCATTCTCTCTGTGATTATGGACCCTCGCCAAAACTACCCACCAGCAATAATATCTGGCGCGCTGCCAGATTATGGTGCTTTGATAGCGGCAAAAAATATAAATAAATAAATACTTTGATAGTGGTGCTGAAATAGATCTCAGTCATGGCAGCAACAGTTACTCACATAATCACTTCCTCTTTAGTGGTTTTGCCTACAAAATAAAAGCACAAGGAACCAACTGAGCTAACCAAATAACATGTTGATGTAAGTCAATATTATGTTTTATATTCTCATCCATGGTTGAAAATATTGCTCTGATGCAAAACCAAGCAGCAAACTTCCGGTCTCCAGGCTGAAGCTCCAAAAGGGAGTCAATCCCCACTGACCCCAATGTTAAAATGCCCAATTTCTGTATTTCATTTAAGAGTTAACGATATTTAACAGGTATCGCTGTCGGCATATAGGTTGTTATGTAGAGGGACAAAACGCTAGACTCAGGCCCGCTGGAAATCAACAAGTATTGCTGGTAGATAACACTTGGAGTTAGAAAGAAGTTACTGGAGTCGGTCAGAGATCGATGCAATAGAGTTTATTGTCAAAGCAAGACAAAACCCGAACAAGACTTAGCAGACCGGTAAGGCACACTGAAAACATGGTGTGGAGCTTCTCATTATATAGCCCTGGGCTTTCCCCAGGGAGGTGGGGCCCCTGCGAGATACCTGCCTATTTTTCAATTTAATGTGGCCATTAATTATTAATTATTATTTCTACTGGTGTAAATCTCTTCTTTGATGTTTTCTTTTAGGACCTTCTTAAAACCCCATTCCTGTAATATTATACTCCCTTAAAACCCTAATTCTTCTATTCTCCTTAAAACATTAATTCATCTTTATTGTCAGTTTACTGTATAAACACATTATCTGAGGGTACTATTTCATAGTCATAAAATCTTTAAGACATTTATGTGTTATAAGACACCAGTAAACTCTCGGGTCAGGCACTTCCCAGAGTTTGGGCCCCCTTGGGCCCCCTTAAGAGCGTCTCTGGTCATATACCAGTAGCTTCCAAATTTATAGGCCCTGTTTTTAAAAAAAACGATGTCTCCGTAACCGTATGTTCTGGCACAGGTATGGAGATCTATGTCTCCATCCGCATATCTTCTGTCATAGATATGGGGCCCAGAAATTATATAATATCTGGGTACACGATCTTTTCTCCTCTCCCACCGAGTAGCTTGTTACGCTAATTAGCCAGATACGAGCAGCCCCAAGCTACTAACGATGCTAAGTTAACGGGAGTTAGTGTGTTCTAACGACAAGAGACAAGTCAGCAAGAAGAGAGAAGCCATAATATATTAAATTAACCTTAGTGTAAGACACTAGGGTGATAATGCTTTGAAGAAAAGGTGTGTGTGAAGTTGTAAAGGCTCAGCCAAACGTCTCAGCTCAGTTCTGTTTAGCTGACGTTATGTTAACGGTAAATTTTACAAACAGGCAATGTTAGATTTGGCTACGTACTGTAACGGAGTCACTGTTCAGTTAGATACTAGTCAGATACTATTATATGTGCCTGCACCTGAACCGGAGGGACACGAAGGGTTTCAAGGCAGAGAGCCGAGGGGGAAGCGGCTGTTTAAAAACAACATAATATATTCATTGTGGGTTCATCAGTGGGGATGAGTGATTGGAAGTAGCCTACATATTGAAGGATGTTTAGAGTCATCAATAAGTTATTACACTTAGTAGATGTAGCATTCTTTCTGATTCAGCAAACGGTCTGAGGTGATAACTGCGTTTGATCAGCGACGTTTCTGATAGGGAGCTTACGAGGTGCATGCATTATTCAACAGAACAAATGTTGTAGGCTACCTGCAGATTTGCATCCACCTTTTTGTTAGCATATGAGTGTTATGCCTACAGACAGGTAGCTGGGCTGTAACTAAGGCAATGGTTTAGTTAAAGCGAGAAATTTGGTGGATTAGAATTTGCCAAAAAATAATTATTTTAATACACATTCAATAAGAACTGACTTGAGTAGTCAACAGGTGTCTAGCAGCATGGATTATTATTGCACAGTGTCCAGCAGCAAACTGTAGATTGCACATATTAGTAAACAGTGTATTTCACATTGCCACCCCTAATTACTGTCACATGCCAGAGAGGTTTTCATGCTGAGGCGATCTCAGAGCTCAGTAGCTTTATGGTACTTTGGAAGAAGCTGCTTAACTGTCTACCCATTGTTGTCTTTACAGGTGCCAGAGGAGCTGATTGCAGAACCCTCCAGATGTGATATGTGTCCAGCTCTACAGGAGATAACAGCTCCAGCTTCCAGCTCTTTAGCTCCTGCTCTGCGCAGCCTTTTCTTTTTACTCACAACACCCGAACACTACTGATGTGAAATTATGACACGGGCTTCTTATCAATAGATTCTATCGTTATAATAACTCTTACAGTACATTTCAAGTCATACTAAACTACTTTTACATTTGTAACCTTTTAATATTGATGTTTTCATGAATGCAAGACAAGAGTTTAATATTATGGATGGTTATTATGGTTTAGTATTAGGAGTACTTTGTTATAAAAATTTTCCCACAAATTATACTTTAAATAAAATCACATTCTTCATTCATCATCAGTTTCCTATGTTAATTGGAAATAATGTGATCTACAATACTCAACGATATATTATAGTTACCAGCTGTAAATGAAAATATTAAGATGGTATTTATAGATTAACATTTTGCATGAATGTTAGAAAGTAAAAAATGAAAGGTTGATGTTATATAATGTTTTTATTTTCACATTTCATTAAGAGACTGAGAAGTTACTCTGTTGTGAAAAACAAAGAATTTTCTGCACACTGAATAGTTTTGAAGCCCTGTAGGAGGTGTCATTGCGAACTCTGAGAAGGTCTTGCGTGGTTTACATTGTATAGACCTACCTTGTATCACCTATTTACTACATGTGTATTCGGTCAGCTCTGAGACCTCAGAGTTTGCAAGGTCACAATAAAAACCACCTATTGGGATTCATAATTACTCTGTGCAGATCATTCTTTGTTTCAGCACTTACCCACAGGATGGTTTGGATGCGCCCACGTTATTCTGTGTTTAAACTAGACTTATATCAGAGCAGCAAACAAGGCACTCTTCAGAAACTTCAGGCTCTGTTATACAGTCTGTGGGTACTGGGTGTATGGCTCTTTATTTATCTTAAAATATAAGGTAGAAAGTAAAAATACTCCTGCACACACAGAAATACACTGCATAATTACTTTTCAACATTTCATGTGAAACATGTTGGGAGTTTCACTTTTTAACTTATCCTAGACTGATGTTCTTCAGCAAGAGTTCAGCTGTAATGTTTCATGTTTTATCTGTGGTATACGATTAGCTTTTCAGTAAGTAGTAAAGATAGGGAGTGCTAATATATATAGAATTTATTACAATGTGAACAATATATTTTTTTAAATGGACCTATAACACAAATATGGACAATATTTAAAACTCAGAGTAAACAGAAGGAGAGAAGGCCTTTCCACATCAGTCCACGCCAACAGACACAGACTTCCACGACAATAACAAGGCTTCCAGATCTCTGCAGTTCTCTGGCACCAGGTGGGACATCTGATCCACAGTGTGACTCTAGGAGGAAAATGTGTAATAAATGCTTCAGGTGATGAAAAATATAAAGTAAACAATACAGATGAGGCTTTAATAAATAGAATATTGTGGTAAAGTTAATTTTCTAACATAATTCTATTCAAAAAGTGAATCTTTGATATATCCTAGATTCATTACACAAAGGTTTACAGCTCGTGGAAATAAAAACTCCAGTATCTCAAAATATATAAACATTTTAGAATGAAAAGACATTTCTGTATTATAAATTATACAGAAATGGAGAAGAGCTCTCTAATCAGCTAATTAACTCCAAACACCTGAAAAGGTCTGGTTCTGATGCTCACAATGAACTTTTCCTCAGTATTCTAATTTTTTAAGATGCTCTTCTAAAAGATGCCTCAGTGTTTTAATGTTGACAGCACTATTATGTCACATAAGTGGGAGAAAATGGAACAAGGGAGACAGTCTTTTAATGTTTTTGTGTTGTTAGAAAGACAATTTTATATCAGCTGTCAAATGTCCTGTAGCCAAGTTGTCCTAGTAACATTGCTTAGTTTAATCTTTCAGTAGCAGACGTGGAGGCATCAGATCCTCAACTAAAATCTTGTGACAAATATAAAAAGTACCTTTCTCTGTCAAGTGTCCTATTCCAGACAATAATTAAATTAAATTAAATTAACGTGATAACAGCCATGGCTAACATTTTACAGCTTCCATCATGTAACTAAGGACTCTACCGCTAGCTTATTATGTTTATTACAAGTAACATACTGAGGTGATGTCCAAATAAACGACTCGTAACTAATGTTATGTAAAAGCTGTTACGTCCCAAGGTCTAGGGGTGTCCTGGAGGTAACATAAATGTGTGGCCTCCCACTCTTCCCATTCCCAAACAAGGCCAGTACACAACAAATACAATTTAGCAGTTTTTATTATACATCGGAGATGAGCAGTGCCCAAAACAACAACCAAAACACTAAGAAAAACCTAAATCTTTCCTAAACCCAAAAGGTAAAGAAAAGACAAAGCTCTAAAACTAGGCTTCTAAGTCCAAAAACAGGAGAAAACGGTGCAAACAAAAGAAAGGGCTTCTCACTCCTACTCACTGCTAGTAGCTGACACAATATAGCTACAACAAAGGAAATTGCTTCATAGCAACAAAAATGGCAAAGCCAACAAAACCAGGTTGTCATAAGACAATCAGAAGGACTACGATACTACTTACAATCTAAGTTGAATATAGTCACAACCGTTCACTATGTACAATAAACATAGACATAACACACAGTCCTCAGGCAGGTTGGGAATGGCAGAGAGAGGGGCAGAGTTCCTGTCAGTAGGGCTTAAGATGGCTGCTGTCATCCAGATGCCCAATCAGGAGGCTCCAATCAGCTCAACCAGACCAATCCAGTGTGTCCATCTGTTCTCCAGTACCTGCATACACTCACACACACACTCTAATGGAGGATAACAGCTGACAGTGCCAGGAGAGATAAACAACAAAATATGACCCCAGGGTCATAACAAAGCGTTAATTGATTTGCTTCAAATTTTTCGTTTGAGCTGTAAGTAAATGTTAACGTAATTAATAACTAATTCATAATTAACTGTCAACGTTGGTCTCAACAAAATCTAAATTTAGTGTTGCAAAATAATGTTACCACATTCATATATTAAAAAGCACTTAAAACCTTGTTAAGTATAATGTTAATAACAGATATGTGAGTTATTTTAATATTTTCTTACCTTGACTGTGAGCTGGTAACCACCATAAACTGGTAACAAAACGGCCACAGGTTCCAACCTCCACCGTACAGCACCAGGGGTATAGAAGCTACCTCTGCTAACGCAGAGTAGCATATAGCATTAGCTCCTTAGCATGAGCTAACTCTGTCATGTCGAGCTATGTGGGAGTTGTTTCAGCAATACATCACCTCAGCTCCACCCACAACCCGCCTCTTTGCCCATTTATGATTATTGTAGCGCTGTGTTTTCAGTTACTGTAGAAACATGGCGATGCAATGTGGCGACGTCCATGGAAGGGGGGACCCGCAGTTATGTAGATATAAATGGCTCTTTCTAAGGTAATAAAAACATAACGGTTTATTATGTAAGGTCTTTACACAACACTGAAAACATAGTTACAAATCTTATATTGCATTTCTGTCGCTAGATCCTCAGAAATATTACACACTGAACCTTTAAAAGAATAATGACTTGTTTTATGTGACATAAGCTGTACCCTGAAAGTGAACTTAATAAATAGTGTTATATTTTCCGTACCTTGTTTTTATAAGCAACGCATCACATCCACAAGCTGGCACACCGCATTTGGCTAAAACACCATAAAATAACAAAAAATGTTTTAGCCTCTCTCCACTGGCTTCCTGTCCGCTTAA
Source organism: Micropterus dolomieu (assembly GCF_021292245.1). Taxonomy (NCBI): domain Eukaryota; kingdom Metazoa; phylum Chordata; class Actinopteri; order Centrarchiformes; family Centrarchidae; genus Micropterus; species Micropterus dolomieu. The sequence goes on along the minus strand of NC_060157.1, from coordinate 27,370,641 downwards.
GGATTTATTTTAAGATTTTATTCCTTGTTTTTAAGATTTTAAATGGGTTGACACCTTCTTATTTATCAGAACTTTTACATGTACACGAGCCTTTTCAGTGGTTGCTCCTAATCTTTGGAATATTTTACCTGTACAAATAAGAACTGCTTGGACTGCTGACATTTTCAAGTCCTTGCTAAAGACCCACCCCTGTCTATTGGCTTTCAAACAGAGTTGAGTTTTGACTTCCTACTGTTTTTGTCGTGTACATTTGTTGTGTATCCTGACTCTGGAAAGCACTATGGTCAACGGGGGTTGTTTTTTAAATGTACTGTACTTTAATGAACTTGAACATGTGATAACAATGTATGAAACCACTCGTATTTGTTGACTGAGGCATCTAAAACGGCATCAATTTAAATGGAATTTGTCCTCCTGTTCACCTTATTTATGAGAATAAATAATGCAAGTAAATAATATGATTCCTGCAACTGTAAAAGATACTTGGGACCAGTAGAAGTACAGTAAAATGTCCACGCAGGTGCAGGGCTCTAAATCAGGGGAAAATGATAAGTGACTGTTGTTGCTGTTAACAGATGCTACAATGTTTATTACAACCTGGAGATGTTTCTACATGTCATAAAGTCGATAGACATTTTTCTGGATTGTGAAGATATGATCTGTAGCCTTTAAGCATTGGTGCTGACAATTGTTATGCTCATTTGAAGATCATAGCAGTATGCTATACCCAAACAATGGACAGGTGATGTAGCTGTGCCACACATCATATTTAATTGATGTCACTTTAAAATGACGGCTCCAAAGCAGGAATGTCTCACTTCATTAAATGCCTGTTGCCTCGACTACTTTGCTTGTGTCTCTTCCTCGCCTCCTCCACTTGCATGTCAGACGGAAGGGGAGGAGGGGAATCAAGGAGGTACAAACTGAGACATGAAAAAGGCCTTCTTCTCTCCTTCTGCTCTCTAACGGCTGACTGTGGGCGTTCACTCTTTAGTTTACCAATCCGATTTTGCCACAATCATAACAGACAATCATGTAGTCACTGTCAAACTTCCAAATTTGGGCCGCGTTCTATCTTAAAATGGTTTGCAAAGGTCTAAGTTTTTTGATTGAACGACATGTTTCCTTGAAACAGTGTTTTATCCCGTTTGGTGGGTGTGTTAGAGGTATTTCCCAATCAGGTGCAACAAGTTTGTAAACACAGTGTTTTGAAAAAGTAAGGAAAATGCAGTGCGCTTGCACACACAATGGGGTGTTCAAGGTACCACCGTTTCCTGAATTCGGCTCTTCTCTCCCCTCTCTGCTGATGTCAGCTGTCATTTCAGATTGAAATTGTCGGGCTCTCCTCCACCAGATTCTCTATACCACCACGCCTTCACCACCTCCTTTAAATACCACATCATCACGATGGGGTCTAACTGACAAAGGCATTTTGAAATTTCTCACATTTATTGTACATATCTCAGTAAATTATTATGGTTCACTCACATGAAGTCTCTTCTGACTGAAACATAGTAGGAGGAGGTATAAATAGCTGCACAAATAAAGGCAAGCTTAACTAGATAGATCACCTTGAGTAGGTCTCAGTAGGAGTATTATGGCCACATTAAGGAAAAAAACTGAGGATGAAGATTTTTATATATGTTGCATTTCGAGAACAAAGTGGAGAATAAGGAACTTATCTACCTTATTCTCATCATTTTGACTTTTTTTTTCATCATTTCCACTTTCTCAAAATACAAAATAAATAAAAAATCTTCATACTCAGTTTTTCTTTCCTTAATGTGGCCATAATACTCACACAACAGCTGCACCTGAAGCTGCTCATTTGTCCTTCTGGATCCATCCTCATCACCTATGTTTTACCATCTACATTTTGTCATCATAATTATATATACTATGATTTTCTGTTGTGAATCTGATCTGTACAGACGACATCTATTGCACATGTGTCTGTCCTGGGAGAGGGACCTTCCTCTGTTGCTCCTCCTTAAGTTTGTTATATTTTTTTCCCTGATGGAAGGTTTTTTTGTGCGAGAGTTTTTCCTCATTCAAGTTGACGGTCTAAGGACAGAGGCTGATGTATGCTGTACAGATTGTAAAGCCCCTTGAGGCAAATTGTGATTTGTGGTATCGACTATATAAATAAAAGTGACTTGTCTCAAATGTTACTTGAACTGACTTGTGAGATTGACTGGTGTTGTGAATTAAAATGGTTTATAGGGGCAACAAATTGTGTAGGTGTTCCCCACCACTGTGTGTGGTGTTATAGTCGCCCTTAGTTTGAAACCACTGAGTCTGAGTTTGCAGAACTGCTAGTTTGTTTTCTTTACTTGTCTTTTGTAAGCTTATGGGTGCTGACCTCTTTTTGTTATTTTGTTCCTTAGTGTACCTAGTGTATTTTGAGCCAAGAGCTATCTTAACTGTCTTTAGATAAGACCGTCTTTTGTTATGCTTGTTAACGGTTGTTTGTCAGCACCTGTATAACCCTCTTTCTGTTGTATTCCTTGTGCTCTCTCGGTTAATTAAACCCTTTCCATTAACCAGAACCATTCCAGTTGTCATATTCCACCTCATGTTCAATCCCAATTATGTTACTGCTCTCGTTAACGAGCCAGTTCATAACAGAGGTTAAGGCCAAATAAAAGCAGCAGGTGATTAGAGAAAGCTGTTTCACTCTGTCCTTTCAGTTATCTCGCACAAACTTGCATTATTTTCCTTCTCACCTGAAAGGCGGTGTTGGGCAGTAGCGTCACTACAAGTAGCTCCGTTACTAGTTTATCTACATTTCTCAGTAGCTTGGTGGTAGCGTTGCTATTTGCTGAATCAAATAGCTTTTCAGTAACAAAGCTCTTTTATTGGCCGAGTAGCGCGGTAGCTTCCACACACGCTACATTTTCCCAAGCATTTCTGAAGGATCAGTAAGTGACGCCACCGACGGTGACATCACGTACCGATCCTTGGGCTGACGTCTGCGACTTTGCTGCAGGGGAGTAAAGACACGAGCGATTGAGTTGCTTTCTATTGTGATAGTTATTGTAACACCTCTTGTGAGAAGGATCAGGCTCCAGCCTGGACAGCTCGTCCTCTAGTGAGGAGGAAACTTTGATATGTAGTGCCAGAAAGTTGTTTCTCTTTCTTGCCCATTGCCATGAATGTGTAGGTTGCAATGTTGCCAGAGCACAAATTCACATATAAACAATAAAAAATATATAATTAATTAATAATGTGATAATTAAGTTACTTTATACAAACAATGGTTTTCTGTTTGTTGCATGAGGAAATACTTTTAGCTGCAATGATATGGCAATAAGTAGGTGAGTTTCTGTGTGTCTGATTTAGCTCTCTCTCGCGCACACACACTGTTGGAACAGGTTTGTAGTCTTTCTTCTATTACTACTGTGGAATGAAGTTGGTTCAATATAAACTAGGCCTTTACTGTGTGTGTGTATATATACACTGCTCAAAAAAATAAAGGGAACACTAAAATAACACATCCTAGATCTGAATGAATGAAATAATCTCATTAAATACTCCTTTCTTTACATAGTTGAATGTGCTGACAACAAAATCACACAAAAATGATCAATGGAAATCAAATCTATCAACCCATGGAGGTCTGGATTTGGAGTCACAATCAAAGTGGAAAACCACACTACAGGGCTCAGTAGTGTGTGTGGCCTCCACGTGCCTGTATGACCTCCCTACAACGCCTGGGCATGATCCTGATGAGGTGGCAGATGGTCTCCTGAGGGATCTCCTCTTAGACCTGGACTAAAGCATCAACGTGGCGTCGGTGGATGGAGCGAGACATGATGTCCCAGATGTGCTCCATTGGATTCAGGTCTGGGGAACGGGCGGGCCGGTCCATAGCATCAATGCCTTCCTCTTGCAGGAACTGCTGACACACTCCAGCCACATGAGGTCTAGCATTGTCTTGCATTAGGAGGAACCCAGGGCCAACCGCACCAGCATATGGTCTCACAAGGGGTCTGAGGATCTCATCTCGGTACCTAATGGCAGTCAGGCTACCTCTGGCGAGCACATGGAGGGCTGTGTGGCCCCCCAAAGAAATGCCACCCCACACCATTACTGACCCACATTTCCAGGTCCCTAAGCTGAAAAAATCTCTCATTCCTACAGCTTCCCTCAGAATAAGGTTGATTACATATCTCAAAATGAGGTCAAAGCTCTTGACACTTGCAGTTTTTTGTTACAGAACACTAGAAAAGGTGTGAGAGTTTGAGTATTTTGTAACAGGGTGTCTTAAACCCTTTTCTGTGAATTTTGATTTTCCCAATTGACCTTAAATTTAAATTATCTCCCTTATGGGAAGATAAACAGATTATATATAGTAAGTGGGAACTTAAGGAAAAGATGAACCTACATGACTCCTGAATTTTTAGATATCTGAAGGCTAAAAGTTTTATTTTAGTCCGTTGAAACCATCTTGAAACCATCAGGGATTGTTTATTTCAACCCTCAGTAAAGACAAAAAATAAAAATAAAAAATGCCACAGAAATGATGAGAAAGTAAAAAGTGTGATGGGTGAACAAGACAATTTTGTTTCTTCTATAGCTTAATGTGACATTGGACATTTTGCACGTACATGTTATTGGAGTTATTTTCACTAATTTGTTTACTAATAAAGCTGCAGGAAAAACAAATTAAATAATTACATAGACTTCATATTACCTAAGTAAAACGTTACACGCTTGCTCTTAATCTGAAAGGTAACGTAGAGGTGCAACACTCAGTGATAGTCTCTTTTGGTTCAGTCAAGTACACCAATGTCTCAAAATTCTAAAATGCTATATGATTTAAAAACCTCTTAGTATCTACCATGGAAAGTATACAGCTGGATCTTTCAGAAAAACTAAACCAGCCCAAGAGCTGCCAAATACAAGAAATACAACTCTAAACAAATAGATGGAGTACTGTAAGTCTGCAGATAAGTGTATCAACTGTAGAGCCCACCATCCAACAAAAATTTTGTAATGCAAAACCCAACATGGCATTTTCTTTCTTTTTTTTTTTAGGAAACTTAGTCATCCATATTACAGTCACTGCTGGATTTGATGTCCTTTGAGTCTTCTGCCACAAGCTGGTGTTGTAATCCATTATTTAGGAGGAAAGTTGATTAATGCCACACTTAAAACAGGAAACTGTGCTGTTTCACTAAAGCTATCACTTTGTCAGATGTGGAAAACTTGCTGGCTGGCATTACAGTCCTCTATAATAGATAAATGAAATCATTATTCATGTTAAGAATCACACAGTGACTTTGAGGTGCCACTTTGAGCTAAAATGCACTCGATGAATTGAATTTGCTGCCTTTCTTGGTAAGTGTCAACAATTTTAACAGTACCATTTAGAATAACATTTGATTCAGTAATCCATTCTTTACATTATTATTATACTCTAGAACAGAATAATCAACATCTGTGAAGACGAACTCCATCTCCAAAAAGACAGCAAACACAAACCTAAAACAACAATGAAATGTCATCCAGATGTAAAATATTTATTTGCAGTTTTACACCCAGACTCTACTTTAGTTCAAAAAGGGAGAATGCATCATATAACCTCTCCCAGTCACACATTGTCCTAATAACCTCAAATGTGCTCCTTGTTCTTTGTGTTGCAATTTACTGCTATATTTAACATATTTGACCTCAAACATGACTTTTAATAAAATAGTTAAATATCCTCTTTACATCTAATTGCTTAACAGTAATAATTTATGCATTAGTGTCGGGGGGGGGGAGGCTTCAGTGTTTTTATACTGTTAAATTACTTATAGCTGTTTACACAGTTTCTAAAGCATGTTCATGAAATGAATATGATTTATTGTGCATGAACACACCACAAATCCAGCTACAGCCCATATTGCCAACGGGAAAGCGTGACATTTCTGTGTCTGCATTGTCATCGCTACCAGCTGCAGGCATGGGTGTCATTTACGCTGGGGACATGTCCCCACCGCATTTTGAAATGGCTGATTTTATCCCCGTCACTTTTTGAAAGCATTTGTTAAAAATATTCTGAAAAATAGCTTGCACCAAGAAATGTTAACTAACAAATGAATATGCTTTGAGAAAGGTTTATTTGCACAATAAGAAAACATGCAATTTAAATATAGAAGAAACAAATGTGCATTGTCCCCTGCAAGCTGAATTTTTTGTTTCCCTTTATATAAAAAAAGACATTTCCAATGTAATTTGGAGCAGAAAATGTCTCCAAAATGCAGGAAATTAAGTGTTGATGGGGGAGGACACCCACTCATTTGCATTTCCCATTACTTCTAAATCTTTTCATCTTTTTCTTCTGCATCGTCACATCTTGTGACACAAGTGTATCATCACGCCCCTAATCTGAGCCCTTATGTCCCCATTAAACCAACCTAATTAGGAACAGTGGGCAGCTACTGTGCATAGGCTGTGGACCAATGCTAGATCTAAGCCAGTTCCTTGGTCAATGCACTGACTGGAGAAATGAACCTAACATGCAAACTCTACATAGAAAGGCCCTACCCCTGTGGGGAATCAAACCCAGGACCTTGTTGTTGTGAGGCGACAGTGTTAACCACCGAGTTTGGAATTTAGACCGTCACCGTCTAAATTTTTTTTAGAGCCAGAAATGGGGAGGGATAGGCATTATTACGCCTCAATCCTGATTAACAGGTCGCCATGGTAGTGGCAACCACCCCAAGTTCTCATCAGCTTTTACAGAGGAGCAATAGAAAGCATCCTGACTGGAAACATCACTAACATGGGATGTGCACGGCCCAGGACCGGAGGGCTCTACAGCGGGGGATTAAAACTGCTCAGAAGATCATTGGTACCCATCTCCAGAGCATCAGTGATATCGGTGAGGTGAGGTGCCTACGCAGAGCCCAAAGGATACTAAAGGACAGTACCCACCCAGCCACAGCCTGTTCACCCTGCTGCATTCTGGGAAGAGATATTGAAGTTTCAGCTGCCACATCACCAGACTGCAGAGCAGCTTTTTCCCCCAAGCTATCAGACTTTTAAACTCACATTCATCCTCAGCACTGCTCCGGTGTTGATAGTTTATTTCTGCCATTTTAATAATTGCTTATTGTCTGCTACATAGCAGAAGGGAGTTACAAACTCAATTTCACTCTACAACCTGCTGTTTTGTGACAAATAAATCGAACTTGTACCTTTTTAGATAAACTGGATGGAAAAAATTATTGCAGCAGATAAAAAAAAAACTTCTTGCCCTGTGTTTTGTAAGATACTCAAAGCCATAGCTGGTTTGATTCAGTTATTGAAAAATCATTAAAACAAAAATCCAAGTCTAGTGTTAAACAATTTATGAAGAGTGGATGAAACATAAATGATTCCAAATCCAATTACAAAATGATAGAGAGCAAGGAGGAGCATTGTTCCATAACAAGAAAAAGGTAATTTTGACTGGAAGAGAACCTGGTCACCGTCTTTCTTCTCCTTAAAGCATGAATGGTTTTTTGTTTGTTTGTTTTTTGTTTTTAAATGGATTAAAACTAAACAAGCCTCTCTGCAAAAAACCACCATTAAACTATTTTATGGCCTAAATTAGAAAAAAAAGTATATCCATGGGTTAATGTTAGGCTTTAGGTTGGATTGTTGAAAAGCTACATTTTAAAAAGATAAACATGGCAAGTTTTAACACCATTTGTCATGCGTCTTTTTTTTGTCTTTGACAGGCCACTTGTGAAAGTGACAAATAAAATGTTTTGGTTTAGCTATATTTCAATCTCACTATCTGCGAGGTTCTCTTATTTCTTCTTAGTTTTTTTTTCAAATCATAAAAAAAGTTGTCTAATATGTATGCTACTAAGGGACATTTGTACCATATTTGGGGGCATTCATTATTTCTTCCAACAATGTCTGATTTGGTTAATTTTTCACGTCACTGAAAGGACGGATGCTATTCATTTGCCATGTTACCTAAGGTCAAGATTATCTTTATTTTGTTTCATTACAGACAGACTCACTGGCTCTTTGTAGAAAATGTTGCATGTGGCATGAATGACACACATCATGACTTATGTGTCAGGTTATGGTACTTATATGTAAGGTATATATGTAGGAATGGTAAGCATGGTATCTTGTTTTGAACCAGTATCCAATAATAATAATCTTCACACATGTACTTGCCATGTGGGGTGAACAATAACCCTATTTGGACACTTAATGAATCTCTGTACGTCTAGGAAGGAGTTTTCCTGAGACAAAAGAAAAGACACCTGGCTCGTTTTAATTTCAAACGAGCCAGGCATCATCACCCATTTCTGAATGGCAACAGTATTTGGGATCTTGACAAATTTTTAGTCAAGAAAGTTTTGATGTCTTAAACGTATAACAAACAATACCCCTGAATACTTGACTTGCAATCCTAGGTATGTTTCTACAATATTAAATATTGTACTAAATAAGCAACAATCAAAGTTTGTCACTTAAAAACAGATGTGGAAGTGGTTCTATTGACAAACAACAAACCAACTATTTTGATTTTGATACAAATGTTACTAAATTGTGATTGGTGCATGAAAATTGAGATCATTCCCCCCCCCCAGTGGATATAATGTCTGTACAGCCTGCGTGAGTAGCATGTGAACAGAGCACCAGCAGATGCTTCGGTCCTGCTTCTTTGTCTACACAGGATGCATTCAGGCACAGTATGGAGTGTTGTTCACACGCATTTTGGCAGGTCTCAGAACCCAATACACAATGACTGCAGGTACCCGTGTAGAATGGTAGGAAATAGACTTGGAGCATAAAAATACACTTGAGCATGAGACATAAGCAGCCTGTGTAAACAGCTGTATTCATTGATTGTGGTGTGCGTGTTCTGTCAGACATGCGTGAGACAGACGACAGAAAAATGCAGCTGAAACCCCTCCTGTGTACACACGAATCGAGCCTTGCTCACTTCAAACAAGTGAGAAGGCACAGAGAAAAGAAAAGAAATACAGAAATGTGTCATCTGAAATAATCAAAAACTGTCCTAACTTCTAAAGGAAAAAAACTGCCATTAAAAAGTGTGTGGCGGCGGGGGGGGGGGGGGGGGGGGGGGGGGGGACGACACTCAGGTATTTATTGATTATTACAACATAAATTTGAATAAGTCATTTGGGGCCTTGCCATTCTTGCTGTTCTTAAGGCGTAGAGCTCTGTGGTTATTATGCCGGACACAGATGTTGTATAACCATGGTATAGTCATTGATCACATTCAACTGTGACCATTAACAGAGCAGGTGGCCACTCATCCTGCATATGCCAGTCCTGCTGTTTTGTTACCTTGCACCACAAACTCCTCATTTTTCAGTACGTATACATTAGTATTTATTAATTCTGTATTGGATAAGTGAGGGTATGTACTGCAAGTTGTCTTTATAATTGCCACTTTGAGCATTCTGGGATCAGAGCCACGTACTTTATCACAATGAGAGTGCCCTGACTGGAAGGGAAAAAAATTGGCATTGCACCCATTTAGTACTTTGTTTTTATCATGACCTCCAGTAAACCTGCTTTACATTTTGATTCAATAAAGACATTCCTGCACTTTCATTCATGGCATTGACTGTATGAGCTTGGGTATTTAGTATGATACAAGCACATCTTTTTTTGTTAATCAGAAAAGCAGTTGGTATCTTAAGAATATATTAGTTTGAGTTTGGGTTTTGCATTGCTAACATTAATTAAACCTTTGTGTAATTACGCACACAATGACACACAGTTACACACATTAATAATAGGGCATCCATTTCACACTGATGACTAATTAAATGGTAATTAAGCGCTATAGCAAACATAAGATACCTATACAGTGGGGAGAACAAGTATTTGATACACTGCTGATTTTGCAGGTTTTCCTACTTACAAAGCATGTAGAGGTCTGTAATTTTTATCATAGGTACACTTCAACTGTGAGAGACGGTATCTAAAATAAAAATCCAGAAAATCACATTGTATGATTTTTAAATAATTAATTTGCATTTTATTGCATGACATAAGTATTTGATCACCTACCAACCAGTAAGAATTCCGGCTCTCACAGACCTGTTAGTTCTTCTTTAAGAAGCCCTCCTGTTCTCAATATTAAATACTTGTTCTCCCCACTGTATATACCAATTTAGGTGAACTTCACAAAGCTAGCTAATGCTGATTCCTCCAAGTCTTAATCAAGGAGTTAGTGTATAAAACCTTAAAGGAGGCCTGTAACACCATCAAGTCTCTGAAGCAGGTGTGTTACCATATGCTGCATTAATTAAACCAAAATCTTTAATGACTTATAACACTGCTCGTTACTGAGCTGCATGGCAATATGCCCTCTATCCCTTTTCTCCAGCCCTGATGTTATTTATAGAACACATTACAGCCTAAATAGACGGGGAGAGACATGAGTGCCTGGTTTAAAGCAGAGAAGTGGAATTTCATGTTCAAGGATGCCCAGGGAGGGTATGAGATAGAGCAAATCCAATTGTTTTCAAATTATTCCCATGTAGAACAACATCAGAGGCAGGGCAAGAAAAACCAAATAGTCAGATGGGATTATTTTCTCCATCTTTATGAAGCAGCTGTGGCATTAAAATTACCCCAGTTCAAGGTTAAGAGAATCACCATGCAATTCTTGTCATACTTCCTCTGAGTGCACACATGTAGTTCTGGATGTGTTTTTCAGGTCTGTTCACTCTGTAGGCAGTCAGAGTGTGTGTAAGAGCTGGTACATGCTGTGTACATAAAGACAGTCTACTGCTCCCTGTAAGGAGGACTTTCAGCACCACGGACAGCACCGCTGCAGAGAGGAAAGAAGTCCTGAACAACACACCAGCTCCCACTCTGTAATCACGTCTTAGTTATTTCACTTCTACATTAGGACAGGAAAATGACTGGCTGGAAATGTGCTGAATTGCTCACTAAATTAATAAGAAGCAAGTCATTTCTGTTGTTGAAGGTTGAATTCCTGGCTTCCCTGTGGTTGTTGTTCATATAGTTCTGAGTGGACAGTTTGGTTTTCCATGTACTGCCTTCTTTACTGGAGCAAGAAAATCCAAATTTCATCAAAAGAGGAGGAAACCTGTGTGGAGTCTTTTGTAGGCTACTTTCCAGTAGCTCTGCAAGCTAGGCTACTTCTAGCTTAAAAAATAATGAGTAAAAATAAGTAAGGTAGCACTTTATAATAACTACACACTATAAAGCATTAGTAAATACGGAATTCATCATTTTTAAAGCATTGTTCATACATTAATACACATTAGTAAGACATTTATAAACATAGTTATACATGTTGTATTCTTTATTAATAAACTCATCTATAATGTGCTTAATAATTGTATTTTCATACTTTATATATGATCGGTTCACTATTTATAACTTAAGTATTATTTTAATGACAAAACATTTATGTATGAGTTGTTAATGGTTCATAAGATCATTTGGAAAGTTTTTAAAAAATTATGACATAGGTTAACTGCCTGTTTTTTGATACTTCCGTGGGAAAGAATCTAAGTATAACGCCTAAATCTATCAGTGGCAAAGCCCAAAGGATGCTACTAAGACTACCCGAAAGATGCCCCAGCTAACTTTACAGGGTAAAAGTCTCACCGTTACAGGCCTGGTACCGTTTCTCTGAGATAGATCATCTATCACTACCAGCTCATCAATGATGTGCTTAATGATTGTATTTGATAAAAAGTGTTATTCCAATGAAAAACCATATTTATGCGCCTATGGTTCATACGATCATGTAGAACGTTTAAGGAAATTAGTATTTTCTCTCCAAAGTAAGGACTATTTAGGCCACACAAAACATTACAAATGAGATGTCTCAGCTTTATTACGGCCTGGGTTAACACCTATAACTTCCGGTCAAGCTAGCAACAATATCCAACTAAGGTTAAAATCAAGGGCAACTGGACTTGGTTGAAGATACTGGAAGACGTTTCGTCCCTCATCCAAAGGACTTCTTCAGTTCTGACTGACTGGCAGGGAAACTCAGCTATTTAACCTCAGTGGGGTCGTTGGCCCGGGTCATCGATCCCGCTGGTTCGTTAGTGTTCCTTGTTGCTGTGACGACAGTCATTACAGTCGTTAAGACTACCCGTGGCCAAGACTGAACGACCATCGTTGGTATCTTCACCTGAGGCCAATAGGTTACGTTTGTTGAGTTTCCTGGGAAGTGATGAAAGCAACAATAAATACACAACATCCGGTTACGCTTTCAAAATAAAACTAGTGACTAACATTTTGAAACAGAACGTTACTTACGTTCCATACGCAACCAAAGAAAAAAACTCAATATTGACTTTGTGTTTAACACAAAAAAGTGAAAGTATGGTTTCTGGTCAACCATGTCTCCTCCTTACCATAGACTGTAGCCCACATAAAAAATACGGGCCTTAAAGCAGCGCTATTTTGACCCTTGGTGCATCCAGTAGTCTCTGCAGCGTGCACTCACTTTAGCGCCAGATCGCACCGGGGAAGAACAGAGAGAAGGCTAAGTTGGAAAAACGAGATCACACGGGCCCAGAAGCGGGTCTTTAGTGTAAAGACACCACCACTCGGGATTTTTGAATGCCGTTATTTGCCAAAGGACTTTTTTCCCCCTGGAAACTCCGGTGAGTAAAGTTTGTAACCTTTATCAGAGAGCTAAAAGTGCAGCGTGATGCTAGCTTAAATGGGCGGGTTAAAACCATATTACTGGAAGTTAAAAGCAGTCGGAGGATGTTGTGAACACGATGTCTTGAACTGTTCCACAGTATTTTGTTGTGTCTCTGGAGGTACTTTTGGATGTGTAAGCACATGTAGTACTTTCAGAGGTATTTTTATTTACAGTATTTATGATAATACATGTTAAAGATAATTTCCTTGACTAAAATGTGTAAACTCTGTTCAGTATTTTTTGGTTGTAATTTAATGTAATGTAATGTTAAGAGATGGAGAAATTTAATTAATTCATAGTACTGATGTCTTGCTTAAATGCTACCTGGTAAAGTTATAAATCTTTGGTAACGTTATAACAATGTAAAACTTAAGAAGAGTCCCTAGACAACAGGGTGATGATATTGAGTTTTGACAAACGGGATGAGATCTTATTTGAAGAACACTGACTGTGATGATCTATCTTATTTATTCTGCACTATACGTGCAGACTGGCAGATAAGAAAGATCCACCACACGTTCATTATCCTGCCCAGGTAGAGATACAAATAACTGAAAGACACTGGACACTTTTTAAAATTGTATTTTTTATGAAAGAGCTCTTCTTATTCTGGGGATTGTTTCAAACATGGTTGGTGCACTATGAGAGAGTTAATGGATAAATAAACCTGCCCACTGTTCTTTAATCACACACAGTTTATTCTTACCCCAACACTACTCCTCAGAACCTAGGTTGGTGAGTTAGCTAAAGTTCCACACTAGTGTTAAATATTCTAGACCTGTCTTTAGCATTCAAAAACTATGCCACAGGGCTTTCCCCAGTACGTTAAACTATGATGCTAAGGGGCTCCCAAGTGTGTTATAAAGTGACAACAAGGGATCTTGACCATTGGTCCAAATGTGACGACTTGGGAGTGTGAACGGGTTGGGTTGTAGATGGTTCATTTTATATCAACAGTTGTACAGTTTATGCAGCAATAGTCTCGTGTTGTTGTGTTTTTTGAATGAATGGGTGAAAGGCATTTTGTAATAAATAATATGCTCTGGTAAGATTGGTGTCTTTCAATGTACCATCCAAGCAACCCTTTGCTGGTCCCATCACAGCAGATCTCTAGAAGTGCAGATCTTGGAGTTTTGATGAGGAGTTCAGAGAAACGGTACCAGGCCTGTAACGGTGAGGCTTTTACCCTGTAAAGTTAGCTGGGGCATCTTTCGGGTAGTCTTAGTAGCATCCTTTGGGCTTTGCCACTGGTAGATTTACGAGTTATGCTGAGATTGTTTTTATTCTTTCTCGGGAAAGTATCAAAAAACAGGCAGTTATGTAATAATTTTCTTAAACTTTCCAAATGATCTTATGAACCATTAACAACTCATACATAAATGGTTTGTCGTTAAAAAATAATACTTCATTTATAAATAGTGAACCGATCATATATGAAGTAAGATTAATAAAGAATACAACACGTATAACTATGTTTATAAATGGCTTACTAATGTAAGAAGAAGAAGATGAAGATGAAGATGAATTAATAATGTACTAATACTTAACAACTGCTTCATAGTGTGTAGATAACACCCCCTATTCTGAAGCTTAAAACATATAACAGAAATTCCTGCTGTGACCACTAGTGGTAGCCAGTTATTGGCTTTAGCCCTTGTGGACAGTGGTAGCAGCTTAGTCTGGTCATATTTTGTGGCCTTTGGCTTCCAGCCTATACTAAGGACTTAAAGTCAGAATAAGCAGCTTATGCAACTTTGATTTTGACCATTCTGTTTTAATCTGTCTCTTGTGGGTCCTTAAACTTTATGGAAGTGCAACACTACAGCACTGGAGTGCCCATTTAAAACTAGGCTTTTATGTGTTAAACTGAGATTTTCAATTAATTAAAAAAAAAACTGAATTAGCATTTAGATCATGCAACATTAAAACTATCCATTAAATCTCTGTAACTCAATAATGAACATGTTTATGCATTCTTGTGGAATTTGTTTATCACATCTCAGTTAAGAGAGCCATAGTTCTCCAATAACTATGTAATCAATCAAACAGAGGGTGAATACTGTATGTGAGTGCATACAATTACATTAGTCCATTCTAATAGTCGGTGAGACGTAGAGAAGCCTGCTGTTTTGTGAGCTGTGAACTTGTCCACACACATCGGATCATTTTCTGTCTGAAGGGTAGATGAACCTCCGCTGACCCTCAGCTCTGGAGGCTGACTAGGGGGCTGTGGATGGTGATGCTTGGCCCTCTGCCCCGAGCCAGGACATGGAGTCTCTGTGGGCTCAGGGCACATAGATTGGGCTGACCTTAAGGAACACAGAGTAATATCAAAGTCCACAGTTCCAAAGGATCAAATACTGAATGTCATCTTAATTTAGGATAGCAAAGTGCAAGATCATTGTGCTGTAACTATAAGAGGTGCTGGACAGGGAGAGATGTAAGACTGTGAGGTCACAGAAGGGTCTGGAGCTTGAAGGAAATGGCAGGTTGTGCACAGGCGGGAGGAGAAGCTGAACGCAAATGGAAGAGGACAGCTAATGACAACACAGTCAGCAATGCTAAAATAGTTCACATTAGAAGATTGAATGCAAGATGCAAAAAAAGGCATACTTTACTTTCTCCTGTAGCATGCATCATAGTTCAATGATATGCACGGTTCTGACTAATGCTCCATAAATACAGATACAATTGGCCCTTCCATAAAGGGGTATAATCAACATAAACATGTAGCCGTTGTCACCAATCCTGCTTTTGGTTCCACTGTTCTCTGTCCACCTTTGCAACAAGTGCAATGGAAATTATTATTATTATATTATTAATGTCAATATCAACTAACAATATTTTTACTACTGTATCTGCAGGATTACCAATACTTGAACAATGGGGAATGTTTGTTGGACAAATAAAGATGCCCCTCATTGATATTTGGGAGAGGAGGCCATTCATCCATACAAAGGAAGCTGGAGAAAAGGTGTACCAGAAGATTTCTCAGCGTCTGACAGAAATGGAGATACAACACAAAGCCAAACTAAGAAGGGGAAAAAATGGAAAAGATTAAACAAGATGATAGAAAAATGACATATTACAATCTGTCCAGTGGAGCAAACTGAAAAACTATGAAGTGGCTCCTTGAGCTAGATGCCGTTTTGGGGCATCAGCTAGTTTGTCCTTGCAGGGCCCTGGATTTTCCATCGGCACATGTGGCACTGTATCTCATGTCAACATAAACATGAAAGAAAATGAATAATATCAGCAGCACGTCTTCCATTGTTGTCTGTCCTGCAACCGCTTACTCAATTTGTCTAATTAACAGCACATAAAATAATCCTGCTTTAATGGCATAAATAACCCATTTTGTCAAATAAGGTGGAATGATAAGATAAATGTTACTAACCAAACCATTAAATCTGTTTTCCCAACATATTGAATAAGAATAATATTTGGAAATGTAGATTAAAGCAGCACTTATCAATTCTTTTGGAGACTTGGGGCCCTCCACAACAAGCTGAACATCACAAACGTTTGACATTTAATGGCTTTAAAAAGTCAATATGGCTAACATTAGCAGCATAGTCTTTACAATAGAACATTAGCATGATTTAGCTGTGTCTAACCACCTGATGCATGTGCATGAATGAATGTCCAATATTCACTCTCTTTTTAGCTATGTTTTTGTCTTCACCAACTCCTGAGAAATGTAATTGGGTCCTTCGCTGATGAATTTAGCTGCTCCACTATGTTTGCCAGCTATTCGCTTACTTTTCTGTCTGCTGTTTGGTGCTGTACAGGTAGCATACGGGCACTGAAAACTGCTGTCTGTTGCTGCTGGAAACTAAGTTGATGAAAGTATTGAGAGGGACCCAAATCAGTAAAGTTGCAAGTGAGCTGAAAGTGGCTAAAACACGAAGAAAAGCCGATGGGTGCAGAGGTGGGGAAATAATTATCTGTAGGTTCATAACTATATTATAAGTAACATTTTTTACATCATTTGAGCCATTGTTTATATAAATGTATTGATTTGTGTAGCTTTAAATTACTTGCTGTAAGTGTAATTTATTATTTTATCCAAAATTTGCATTGCAAAACAACATTACAATACCATCCTTCTATGATCCAGTCTGACTATGTACATTCATCCCTCTGTGTCAAAACATGTTGTCCAATAAAAGCAGAAATAGCAATCCAGTCCAGTGAACAGGCTTATTGACAGCTGACTGTTATTGACAGGCGAACCTCCTGCAGGACTGGGTCAGCAATGAAGCTGAAATCACCGGGGGCCTAATTCTTTCCTTTAACAAGTCCATGCTGGCAGTAGGAGATGGAGAATGATTTAAGTTGAGAGCTTTCCATTCTGGGTTAGATTTCATGGAAGGTTCTGAACTGCCTCCACTCTGCTGTAAGAAATTACCTGAGCTCTGACCCCTCGCTTGATAAGGTGGACACACACAGGCAAGGGCCCAATTTATCTCCCAGGGACCTGCCGCTCACTCATGAATATTTACACTATTTCCAAATCGGTGCACTTAGGTCAATAGGACTGGACTTAGTAATCAGCATTGAAGCAATAGGTTAATAACTGCATTTTAGTTTTTGTCTCCCAGCCTAATCTGATTAGATTAAGATGAATTTCCCGTTAGTCGATCACAGGCAATCTGAAGTGTGCTGACAGATAGTCCCAAGATAATCTTTGTGTCTGTGATACACGCTGCTTTGACTTTAAATGCAATGAATAAATGTAAAAGGACAAGGCTGAGGCGGGAGGCAGCTTTGTAGTGTCTCTGATGTGACTGATAATGTTTCTGTACATCTCAGCCTCACTAAGTGGCTGCTCACTCTGATGTGCAGTGGTTGCAAAGCGAGGCAGATAGGTCTCCAATAGGTCTGAATGTGTGAAGGCAAAGAAAAAAAAGAGTAGAGCTCTTGGCTTTGAACACAGTGTCCAAATTGTGCTGCTTTTCCTAATTATGCCAGGCCATTCTGCTGACAGACGGAAAGTGCACTGTGATGCCCAATCAGGACTCCATATTTCATTTCCCCCTCTCTCTCCTTTCTAACCGTTGGTATATTAAACCAGAAATCTGGTGACTGATTCTCAAAGAGACTTGATTAAACCCAGGAAATGGGACATGATTTCCCATTTAAAATTCATAACAGGCTAACACTTAAGTAATTTAAATCCCCTCTACCGTTGGTATCTGCATCAGATTGAATAATTTCACCTTAACAGCATCAATCCATTTCATTTCCATTTGATAGCAAGCAAACTCATTCAGAGCACCCTTGTGAGTGTATTTTCTCTAAAAGGTTTGCCAATCAAAATACCAGCATCCAGAATGCAGCACTGCTTGTAATTAAATTTGCTTGACCTTCCAGTCTGCTCTAATTGAAAAGGGGCTGCGTATGAGAAATGGAGATGCTTTTGTGCATATTAATTCTTCATTAGTGTTTTTAAAAAATGGCTTTACTAACCGTTTAAAAAAATATATCCTATTCTATTACCTTATAGGAATGGCCTATAATGTATATCATATGATTGCAGATGAAAAGGGGATTTTGTAAAATCTACACTGGTCCTTAAAGGGGCTATATAGATTTCCAATGAAATCACTTCTTAATAAATCACTTTTTTACTTCCTTTTTGTCAATGGGCTGTAGCCTCACTTAGAAAGGAAGCACACGCCCATTTTCTCTGTTGCTTGCAACAGCCATTATTCTGCTTGTTATGTGACAGTATCGGATCGGGATGTAGCTATGTGCGTGCTCCCGAGCCTCCTGCCGACTACAGCGACAACACCGCAGCTAACAAAATGCAGTCCACTGACATCCATAATACAACCGGGTCCTAGCACAACGCAGCCTCTAACCCAACTTCCACGGAATGATACAAACAAATCACAAAGTTTTAGATTTGTCATTTTACCGATACTCAGGTACAAAACTTCACCACCATAGTTGCTGTAACTTGACCCACATAATATACAATAATGCAACATAATGGCACAGGACTACACCACATTGGAAGACCCATTCACTACAGAAATGTTATTTACTGCGGTCTAACTGTTATAAAGTGTGGCAACATTCTCATTATAATATTCAGTCACTAACGGTTTTGTTATCATCTAATACATTTAGATGTGCTCACATTGCTCAGCCTCCAGTGAAAGATACACAAATTGTAAAGTTAGTTAGCCTACTAAAAAGCAGCAGGCGAGCTAACAGTAAATGTAAGATTATCATGTAATGAGCATGAATTAGTTCAACTGCAAGCTGATAAAAATATTATTGTAACATTGCAGTGGTAGTTTAACTAAGTTTCTTGCATGTTGTGTGACGCTGTCTCCTGATGAGTCTGTTAATAGCCGTTTTTACACTGCCTTTCCTAATGAGTTTATGGTCTCAATCGCTAGTTTCAAGTCTTCAATACAACAAGATGTCCATTTTGTAAATTATGGTCTCATTTAGAGGAAAATAGACCATAAAGCAGATGGGATTATCTGTGATTGACAAGTCGTTACCATGGTGAACTGTCAATCAGGCTAGAGTGACTCCTGACCTACGCCACTGTGTAAATTTAACCAGCGCCGTTGAAAAAGCTTATTAGGAGTTGGCTGTTCAATTTCTCTTGTGAGTACATTTAGTTTTAAGACTGTTGTTCACTAGACAAAGCTGTAAGCCCTGTTAAAATGTTAACGTGAACTATAGGTGCACCTAGCTAAGCAAGCTACACCAAGATTTCTGGCTTGGTTTGTGGTTCTTAACATTACAGATTGAAGCTGAGTACTGACATTCAGTCACATTTTGTTGTTTTTCATAATCTGAGCCAGCATGTAAATGTTAAACAAAAGACGCCCCAGAATGGAGCCTTGGGGAACTCCACATGTCATTTTTGTCAGCGCAGATGTGTGATTACCTATAGACACAAAGTAGTCCCTGTCCTTTAAGTAGGATTCAAACCAGTTTAGTACTGTGCCAGAAAGTCCAACCCAGTTTTCAAGACTGTCTAGTAATATGTTGTGGTCGACCGTGTCGAATGCAGCACTGAGATCCAATAATACTAAGACACTGTCAGTGTTTAAATGGATGTTATTGAAGACCTTAACAAGATTCATCTCAGTGCTGTGGTGTGGTCGAAAACCTGACTGGAAGACATCAAAACAGTTATTTAGTGCCAAGAAAGCACTAAGCTGTTGAAAAACAGCTTTTTCAATGATTTTACTTAAAAAAGGGAGATTTGATATGGGCCTATAATTGCTCATTAGTGACCCGTCTAGATTGCTCTTTTTTAAGAGTGGCTTAATGACTGCAGTTTTCAGGGCCTGTGGGAAAAAACCTGAGAGGAGAGACATGTTGAAAATTTGTAGTAGATCTGAGGCCATGCATTTAGAAACATTTAAAAAAAAAACCTGTTGGCAGAATATCAAGGCAGCATGAGGTTTTTATGGTTAATATAATTAAACTGTTTCATGCTAAATGAATTGTTTTTAAGTGGACACAGGGACAAGACATATCCTGTTAGTGACATGGAGGCACTGATTGCTTGTCTAAGTGTCTAATTGTTTGAATTTTTACAGCAGAGTCACCCACAATCAGAGTTTGAGGCCCAGTTGTTAGCTTTCCCTGCAGCCTTTTACTTTCTGATTTACTCTCAGTCCTTACCCTTCTGTATGAAGATGGGATGTTATCCAGGTCATCAGACGGAGATCCAGGGTCCTGCAATAGTGGTGAAAATCTGTTCTGCTGTTGCACACTCGGTTGTTGTGGGGGATTGTTGCTAACTCTCCCTTTCGCTGTCCTACTAAGAACAGGGATTGAAGAGGCGCTCTGCCTGGATGATGATACAGGCCAGCCAGTCGCATCACAAATCTCAGGGCGCTGGGTTCTGCCTGTTACTCCTCCTCCCATTTCCCAAGGAAATTATTTACTCTTAGGCTTTGCACCAAGAGCGTTCCAGGGAGGACTCCCACTTTAAGATTTATTACCAAGTACACTGGCCTCCTGCTACTTGGTAGACTTCTTGGTGTTAATTAGTTAGCATGCTCTTGTCCACTGTTTTGGGTTCACGGTAAAGTAGTGTCATTCCCACATAGTCCATTCACTTCCACATTCACTTCTAACCTGTGGATCTTGGTTTCCAGCACTGCAATTTTCTGTAGGGGCATCTTGTTACTAATTAGTATTAGATATAACTCCAGTCACTGCAGTACAGGCTAGTGCAATTGATAGGCCGCACTCGCGTAGCACTAAGATCATACAACTGTTTAAAGTATTGCAAGAGCCTCCTTTATCTGAATAGATGACAGTCCCAGTGATTTAAAAGTATCCAAGAACCGCTGCTCATGATTTCTAGCAGAAAAAAAAAAGAGAGAGTTTCAGCAAAAGAATGCAAGCAGAGGTGAGAGCAAGCAGCAAAGCGTCTGCACTGTAAGAAAGCAGGAAGCGTAAATTAACTTACGTAACTTAAGGAATGTTACTTGCGTAACTTACACAACTTACGCAACTGATGTAAGCTATGTAACTTAAATAAAAACATTCAATCAAACACCTGCCTTCTAGGTAAAAGTACGGTTTCTGGCCTAGCTGTCCAACCCAATCTCCTCCTTACTCAGACTTTTGTGTTAATTCTTCACACACTCCCACACACCCTTAGCATTAATATATGATGCTACAGGGCTTCAAACTAAATATATACAGGGACCAATGTTTTACACAAGAACTACTGTAAATCTGGTGATGCAGGCTAAAACGTTTCTGTCCACAGCACTGACAGTAGTTTTAGTCAACTACTTTTGGAGTCGAATAGTTTGTTAAACCCCTCCTACAGCAAAGGTAATTAAACCCTTTAATCCCACTGGTCACATTTGTGACAGTGTCTATTTATGTTATTTCTGAAGCTCCTAACAGTTGTATTGTAGGCTTTGGGCAAGAAATTCAACTTTTAAATGAAAAAATAGATTCTCTTGATTAAAGTTGATCAATATCATGTGACTAGTGTGAAAGGTCACATGACCAGATTAGTTTACTTCCTGCTTGCACACCTGGAAGAGGATGTCTTCCTCAGACTATAACAAAAAGTTGTTAGTAAAAAAAGTAACAGATAGAATTTTCATATTTTGTATATATATTCTTTTAAGTGTCTACTACTGGTATGTTTTGAGAATTATAATCCTGCATATATATTTTGCTCATAAGAGGTTTAAATTTGTTAATGGTCACAATTGTGACCGGTAGTGTAACACAGTGCTTCAATTGAAAACACAGGTTTTGGCTGTGATCCTAGTCATCATCTGTTTATTTTCACACTTTTTGAAACTATGAGATGTGTTGGACCTCCTAGACATACGAGACCCCCCCAAGTGCTGTGTGCAGCATCATGGTCATTCCTACATTTGAAAAAGTAGGATTTAAAAGTGACTGTGATAGTAATGGCTCAGATTGGTAGACTATTGAATGGCAATATCTGGAGGATGAGGCAGATGTTCATGAGAATCGATTGGTTTGAGATGTCAATAGAGGGTTGGTGACGGAGCAGTGGCTAAGCCTTTGGTGTGAGATATTTCCGCTATGATACATCCACCAATGTGTCGCTGAGCAAGACACTTAACCAGTGTCTAGTTGCTCCAAAGGCATGTGACCTCTGACATAGTAGTTTTGGGTCAGCTAATTAAATAATTATTATTAATTATGTCAAATGCCTATATAGTGCAAACCAATCTGAACATGAATGAGTTGCTGACTTTCAATAGGGTTCTTCTCACATCACTTGTCTTGGTCATATCACCATGATGTCTAGAATGAAGCAAGGCTTATAGATCTTTGGGGGCGAAAGACTGATTGGTATGTTTGATTGGTAGATGTTTTATTACAGAAAGTGTATGAAACCCATTACTGAAATAGTAGTTGTGTTACTTATGGATGGAATTATAGTGGAAAAAAAAACTATTCCCCTTTTTGCTGAGGACCCCCCTGGAACCACCATAAGGAACCCTTATGGTGGTTCCAGGGGGGTCCCCAGACCCCACTTTGAGAACCAATTTTCTAAGGCACAGTTTATGTCTGCCTGCTCTGACATGCTGAATGTTTTTGAAATGAAAATGTGTTTTTTAATGTTTGTTTTTATTGCTTTAACTTGCTTTGTCTAATTGAAGAATTTGCGTGAATTTTGACTATGGCGTTTCCCACCGGAAATATTAAACTTAATATTTCACTAACTTAACCAACAAAAAAACAAAAAGGGCATAATTTTTTGTGTTAGGAAGGTCCAAGGAGTAAAATGCATGTAGAGGTAAACCGGGGCGAAAGTAACAAGGCAATTTTCTCAGAGCCCTGACCGCATTTGCAGTCCAAGCTGTGTCAGCAACTTCAGCACGCAACCCTTGATGGAGCTGCCAAATATCGTATGATTCCATCATCGTGTCCCGCAGCCATCTTCGGAAAATTGTTTTCGAGCACGGCAAGTACATTTCTGAAGCGGTACTGTTTTTCAAATTATAATTTTGCGTCTCTGGTTTCATGTGAGGATTAATCCACAGGTTATTTAGTGCTTTAACACACCCTGAAGTTTGCCCTGTCAGATTTTGTCAGCGTAAAAATAAATCGTGTTGATATGTCAGGAGTTCCTGTCGGGACGAATATAACACTTGTTACTATAGCCGAAAGTAAGTCTTACTTTTGTCCCGCTACAGTGACCACAAGTGTTTCTTTCGAGTTGTGTTACTTTTGACCCAACTTGAAAGTAACAATGCGCCGCTTATGTTTAAAGTGAAATTATACGGAAGTTGTTCTTTATTTGGACAAAATACCACCTGACATTGATAGACCCCACCTGTGAGTTAGTGACCACAGCAAATATATATCAATGTCTACAACATAATCTTTTAAAATCAGGTTTTTCTGAAAAATGGTACTTTCGCCCCTGCTCTCCCCTATTCAAATTGCTAGGAAAGATTTGGGATTAAACGGGCTAAGTCATAAATAAATGTTACTATCAATGTTACTGTACATTTATAGTGGTCATTACAGTAAAGCCAAGATTGACGTTAGCCTATATGTAAATAGCACCTAAAAAGGGCTTCATTGTTTCATAAAGCAAAACAATGAAACTTTTGAACAAAGAAATACGTTTTTCCTCTTATTATTATCAACATTACTGTACATTTGTAGTGGACATTACCAGTCTTGGCCTCTGCAGCAACAAGAGCATCAGTAATGTAACTTGTATTTATGAATCTTTTATGATCAAACAGAATGACCTGGGCACCCTCACTGGGCTTGCTCAGGCCCTAAATATGTCAAAGCAGCATGTGGCATGCACAGATAATGCCTCTTCTTCCACAATATATCACCTCCTGCTCTCTTTGACTCATATACAGATTTGTGATGAAGCCTTTTAGTAATGCTATGTAAAATATACTCTAACTCTATGCATCATCAAAATCTTCAAATGTTAGTGTCAAACAGTGAGGAATCCACTCATCTCTGGATCAGCCCTCTCAATTAATATTGGTGGCTGTACAGTTATCAAAAAGGAATATGTTAGAATCTCCGTGTTACCTTTGATCCAAACCTCTCCTCTAACAAGCCCCAGAAAGCAATATCCCTAAGAGCATATTTTTATCTCAGAAATATCCAGAATCTGTAATTCCCTAACTTTTCTGTTGTTGTAAGACTGACCCGCAGTACTGCAGTGAGCTACACTGTGGTCCTATCTCTAGATGCATAAAAACATACATATTTAGATCTCTGCAGACAGAATATACATGCAGATTAGAAAATATGATTAAGTCCTCAATTTCGCATCGTCATTCACTTGGTGTAACTGTCATAAAATCTTTAAGAGGGCACTGACCCATAATATCTGTTTGGTTTGTTATTTCATAAACCCGCACAAACTCTCCATTTAATGGCTACAGGAATTATTATTACCCAGTATCGAAAGCAAACAGCTGGGAATGGAGGTTTCTTCTTTCTCACAGAACCAGGACTTTTTATTTATTTGGCACAACTTTTCATCTATCTTGTTTCCCACCCTACCAGCGGTTGCTCTGCATTTCCTTTCTTTAATTGAACTAATTTATGGTTTTAATTTAGACATTTAGCTGACACTCCTATTCAAAGTAATTAACAATGAGAGACTAAGTAGGGTTCACAAATTGTTGAAGGACACTTCACTGGCAATGGTCATCATTTTTGGCCGTTACGTTAATGAACCACTGACCCAGTTATAGGATGATCTCTCTTCTGAAGAACATTATTTTAGGCATTTATCCTCAGCTATACAATACATTAACAGCAATGAGCACTGATGGCTTTAGTGGTGTGCATAAGGAAGACACAAGCATTGTGTGTAAGGTTTGTATGATTTCTGAGCTGTAGCCCCTGCAGTGGTTTTAATGGTTTACTTCTTGTGTAAACCTCTGATGTCTGCAGAGACAAACCTATTAACCGACACGGCAGTCCACCAACAAAAGAAAAGACTGGAAAAAATAAATGTCCATGAAACCACTACATAGGCACATCAGTTCTGCAGCAAAGGGCTCTGGTAAAAAAATAAAAAAGTAGAAAGCATGGTAGTGCAGCTGCATGCCAGTGTTCATACCAGGTAGCCTATCTTGTAGTATTTTGCAAAATTGCTGCTTACTTTGTCAGCGTCTACATAGAAAAATGTATGCTGTCGCGTTGAGGCACCAGGCCTCAAACTAGGACTGGTTTATATTTTATTTTTCACATAGTCCCTCACATGTCAACAGTTTGAAAGTACCCTCAATCTTCTCAGTGAGCAGTCTGCTTCAGTTCTTAAATCAGGCGAAATAAACTAAAGTGAAAGGGGTTGCTAGTGGGGAGATTCATCCCAACCTACAATACTGAAGTGCTGGATTAAACTAAAAACATACTGACACATTTGTCCTGAGGGTGCTGCTAGTAGAAATACCTTGGGGTCATTTAAATCAAATGGGTTTATCCCTTTGGGAACGTGAATGTGCTCAGTGAATTTCTTTGCAATCTGCCCACTAGACAAGTTCAGACTTTGGTCAGGTGGTCACCAGAATCATTAAGAACCTAATCTAGAGACCATGATTAACAAATGTAACCCTATCCTGGCATGTTAAAATGTACAATTTGTTTTTGTTTTCTTACCAATGTATAAGGTACAGTATAAATATAATAATAAAAATAGAAAATGTAATCACAAAGCCTGCTGCAATACTGATCAATCATAACAGGCACATTGGCTACATTCAGCTCAGTCTTTACAAATGCTACAATAGTCTGATATTCAGGCAGAATGGCCATTACGGCTCCATTATTCAGTCTGACAATGCCTTTCGTTTTCTGTAGGGGAATGAGTTGTTTGTATCTGAGCAGATCGCCAAGTCAACATGGATGTTGCATTTCCTGTATCAGGACATTATCACTATGTATAATCAATACTATACATTATACTAACATTATACAATTGTAATGGAAAATTAGGAAAGAGAATAGAGAAGACAAAAGAGATTAAATTTTATATACTCAAGACAAATAAGGCAATCAGGAAGATGGAAAAACAACTGTACTCCCACCCTTCGTTGGCTATTTCTGTCACGTTTTGCCAAGCACAGACACAGGAGAAACTCAGGGATTTGGAACCAACTGCAGGACAGTAGACTGAGCAGAGGCAGTTTAAAGTTTTTATTAAGAAACAACAAAAAAGGTGAACAGGCTTACGTGGAGTAGAGGCAGGCAATACTAAACAAACATAAATCCAAAATAAATCCAACAAGGACGCAGGCAAAAATTAAAACCAAGTAGGTATATACCCAGCAACCAAATCCGAAAGGCACACGTAAATAATCCATAAATCCAAAAAGAGCTCAAGAAACACAGGAGACAGAAAGCCACACTTGACAATATATGAAAACAATGTAAAGATAATCTTTAATACACAAGAGGGAGGTGATTAACGATACAAGTGTGAAACCGATCGGGGAGGAGCAAACATTCACAGAAGCGGAACACAA
Source organism: Micropterus dolomieu (assembly GCF_021292245.1). Lineage (NCBI taxonomy): Eukaryota > Metazoa > Chordata > Actinopteri > Centrarchiformes > Centrarchidae > Micropterus > Micropterus dolomieu. Next base: position 27,343,962 of record NC_060157.1, on the reverse strand, counting down.
GAGCAGGAAGTGAAGTGAACACAAACACAAGAGGAAGGGTATACAAAATAAAACAGGAAACCACAACACATAGCAAAAAACTAAGACAATGTCCTAATGTTTCTCATGTTGTCTTACATGATGACTTGGAACCAGGCATTTCATGAAAAAAATCCTCATGGTAATGTAAGTAAAAATAGGTGGTAAGTTAACATTGCTATCTCGCTAATGTCTAATACTGCATGAATAACTCTTTGAATTGAAATCATTCGTTTGAATTGTTAAAAATCTGATCATCTGTTTCTAGCTGTCTGACAATGGTGCCATGTTTCAGGAGCTTAGCAATCAACTTTTAAGATGGCCTGAGCTGTCTGACTGTGACACATCTATTCACAACAGCCATTTAGAGGAACAGCACCATACCAATATGAGTTGATTACCAAATCTGAACATGTAACACGGCTAAATAAAAGATGTACCTGATCTGCCAACCACTGGGATCAACATCGGACACACACAGGCAGCAAAGAGGGATAGTGAGCAGACAGGCAGAAGGAGAGAAACTTCCCCAACATTCTATTTGTGGAATAGAGTTTATTCTCTTTTTTAGCCTGGTCTATTTCTCAATGAAATTCACTGTATGCTCAGTGTGTACATAGAGTAGAGACAAGTGAATAGAACAGAGTTAATTGATCTATTTTAGGAGGATACAAGAAAAAAAGGACATAAAGCTTTTCTTAGTATTAGCAAGATTATTGGTTATACAGGCTGGGATATTTTCGCCTTATGATCATTTCAGATCTGACATCATAGTTTACCACTTTATGTATTTACTCTTACCTTAGAGGAAAGGGAGATTGGTGAAAACAACAGTTGGAATTTGCTGTATGTGTAAGGCTGCCATCTACTGAGAACTATCTCTATCTGTCTGCCCTGAGGGGAACAGTGACGCTCAACACATTTGCGCTCGACAGTCATGGCAGAAGGAAGGTCCTGCTGAGACGAGTAACAAGGTAATTGAATTTCAATTTGTTAAGAGCTCCTTGTCGCACTTCACGTCTAATCTGACCCAGGTCCCCCCCCTCCCCGTGATAAAACAAGACAGCTGCTTTAACTTCACCCCTCCTTTCATTTCTCTTGCCCCTGTTTCTTTGTGAAACGTCTAGTAGAGACCTTTCATGGTTGACATCAGTTTTAAAGAGTAATTCAAACCTGTGGGTGGAAACCTTTTATTAAGCATATTGCAATTCAAGCCACACCCCCAATCAGTGATGCCACAGCAGGTGTTTGCCTTTGAAAGCATCAGTTGTGACATCACTGATTAGGCCATAATAAGGAGTGATCAAGCTTTGAATTTCCTTTTTGTTTTTAAATTATTTGATATTTTTCTGTAAAAAAAATGACTCCTGTTGCTGTCTGTGTATGTTCTCAGTTCACTGGTATACAGCTGAATTGTCCTGAATTGAAACTGAACTGCAATAACACAGATACTCTCTTCTCTCTACAACAAAGACTCTCTTCTCTCTACTGTGTGAGCGCCGATCCAGGCCAGCGGATGAGGACGAGGACTGGTTGCTAGGTTGCATATTCCTCCAGTTACAAAGCTCTTTGATACCTGCGTCGCTGTATTCTCTCATAGACATGCACCCACTCACATGGCTCAGGCAAGGCACCTACACACAGAAAAAGACCATACAAGCACACAGACATGCACCAGCGGGTAGGCCTGCTTTTTTCCAAATCAGGGCAATAACATGTAACCTTCCACCCAGCACAATATCAAGGCAGCCTCTCTGCTGGGCAACTAGACAGCAGCAGTCTAACCAAACTAACAAGGTGAGCAGACAGTGTGAGCTGTTGTGGCGGGTGTCTGCGCTCCTTCAGGAGGAACCGCCAACACCTGGACGGGCACCTCTAATAAGGTGTCAGCACTGCTCTGCCCCTCGCTGAGAGAACAACCATGCAGCTCACACTGCGAGATGTTGCTCCGATCAAGATGCTGGTATTAAAACTGCAACGGGTGAGATTTGTTTTTAAACGAAACATCAGCCTACAGTGAATCAGAGAAAACAGCTTCCCATCCCGTCCCGAAATAGTGGCGATTATTTTGGGGATGGACGGCAGCATGAAATGTTCTCCACACACCGGCAGTGAAGCATGGAAACATGACGGCTGTTCACCATCCCCACCCCAAGACACAGGGCTATTAATACTTATAGCATGCAAACCTGGTATGATGAAATAACATTAATAATATGTCTGTGAAGATTCTCAGTTATCCAAGGTGGGTTAATATCAAGGGCAACTGGACTTGGTTGAAGATACTTGAAGACGTTTGGCTCTCATACAAGAGGCTTCTTCTGTTTTGACTGGCAGGGAATCCCAGCTATTTTAGAACAGCCACAAAAATGGCAGAGAGAATGGAGGCATGGATGAGATTGATGCAGCTGTGCAGGTTGTTAGTCGACTTCTAGAAATAACAGCTGCTCCTAGCAACTGCTAACATTAACCGCCACTGCATGAAAATATGATTTTCACAGATAAAAATAATGTCAGTTGACTGAATATATCGCTTCCCACTGATTGCTATGGGCAACCCTCTAGTTAGGTTATTTCCTGTAGGTTCTTTTATTCTGTGGAAACATGAACAGGGAATGTTGCCCTAAAAAGACTGTAATTTGGGAAGATACCCACTTGATTTGACTAACTCAAACTGCTGGAGCCTTTTTTTTGTATTTTTTTGTTTTACACATAATGAGGACTGTGGATTTTGTCTCTTTCAGTGTACATTGAACATTGCATTGAGATTAATTTAAATAGATCCAAACCCATCCTTCCAAACTAATGTTCAAAGTTGCACAGAGCATCTTTTAGCATACAAACCAGAATGTGAAAGGCTACGGAGAACAGATTATTAAGTGAATAGAGCTTTAATGTGTATTTCTGTAAGTTAACATATTGACATAAAATAGAAAAGACAATGAGTGTTTTGTTTTAGAGAAGGTAAAGATGAAACGCACCTGGCTTGGTTGCTATCTTCTTTTTATTAGCCCTTGCTGCTGTGCTGAGGCTTTATTTGCAGCCTGCATTCTAATGAGCGAGAAGGGGGGGGGGGGGGGGGGGGGGGGGGGGGGGTTGTGTAACGCTGTGTTACATAACGCAATGTGCACGGCCTTCTCTCTCTCCTCTCCCTCAGACAGAGAGACACACAGCCGAGCGAGTGAGGGGGAGCGACCAGGAAGGAGAGGATGGAGGGCATAAAAAGGGTGCTGGTGTTAATGAGGTCGATCTGAAGAGATGTGTGCCTCGCCGGAAAGTCATACCTCATTACGGCACTGTTTCTAATAATGCCGGTGATGAGGATAAGTTGTTTGGGAGGCAAAGGAACACCGAGAGCAGACCCCTGGCTTGTCTTAGATTAAAACTCAACCATCAAGTGGCATTCAAGTGGGTTTGCTGGGTAATTAAAGTCGATAAAATGTTATTGCTTTCACCCTCTGACCACCTCTGGATTGTTGTCAGACATTTGCTGGACATTTCAGAAGTGGACGGATCACAATTGGGGTTCAGCCACGACGCTGATATTGCTAGCTTTGTGTTGCTTTGCCTTTTACTGAACATAAACTCACGTGGGGTGGAAGTGGCACACTGGATAAGACTATGCCTTTGGCATGAGAGACCCAGGTTCAGTCCCCCACTGTGACCCATCTACCATTGTGTCCCTGAGCAAGACACTTAACTCCTAGTTGCTCCAGAGGCGTGTGACCTCTGACATGTATAGCAATTGTAAGTCCCTTTGGATAAAAGTGTCAGATTAATGTAAATCTTCAGTTTATTTTGCAGATTTTTTTTTTTTTTCTTTTTGGTTCTTTTGCCTTTATGCATAAAGTTCTTTAAATTTTAGTTTCTTACTTACTCTCTTACTGCTTTGGTGTATTGTTTAAGAAACGAAGTGATGTGTTTGGGTGCATGTTTAAAGGGTTTAAGAGAAAGTAGGTTTGCTTGCTTGTTTTGCGTTCAATGTTTGATGTGACCTTTTATTGAAGCTCAGAAAGCCAGCACAAAAATTCTCATTCATACATACAGTACAGAATACTTCACCTTGTACAAAAGGCTGAAAAAAACCAAAACAGTATATGAAGAAAGAGAGTTTATTTCTGTCATGAATCTGATCTAATACAAAATCAAACACAATAAGTAGAAAAACAGCTCATTTATACTCATTTGAGTTATTTTCATACTCCGATATATACATGTATCAGTCAACATTTCCAGAAGCAGTTTGTACTCGCTGTTTGAAAAACACATCATCAGTTCATGAGTAGTTGACTTTCACACAGAACGTCTCCTCCGTCTTCTCCTCCAGGTTGTTCACGTAGACCAGTATCTCCAGTGAGCCAGGACTTTGGCTAGGGGCGAATCGTAGTCCGATGGTGTAACTCTCTCCCCCGCCGATCTGAACACAGTGAACACAACACAACAAACATACTTCATATTCATCTTAGTTAAAGCTTCTTCCTTTGTCTTCAGTTACACATACACAAAGTCCCCAGTAGTATATCAATGTTACTCTGTGGTGTGCGTGCATGTGTCACGAGCATCACATGCATACGATGGGCAATTTATTTTGACCTATTCATAAAAAGGATGGCGTTTTAATACATAATTGTTGATGTAGCCTTTGGGCCACTGGGTCACAGGGCTATTTGCTGACTCCCGCCAATTTGTTCATGGGATCTTCACAAGAGTTATACGACTCTTTCAGGGTCGCTCTCTGTTCAGTTCTGCTTGACTGAATACTACATGCGTATGATGTGCAAGTCGCGTACATGTCTCACAGTGACTTACTACTGTTCTTTTTACCTCAGCATGATGACGAAAGGTCTTCTTACATGTCATCATCATTTGTAGTTGGAATGTATGAGAATTGGACGACTTGATTTGATATTCATTTTTAGTGTTATGGCGTTTATGTAAGGTAAATGCGATTATATGTTCAGTATGCATTGTTCACATCATCACGGTCATGTGCAATCATATCTGTAGTTAACAGTACTTCAGGCCCCGATGTGATGTCACAAACTTGCAAATGTGAGCAACTTTGTAGACCTAATAAGACAGTTATCTAACATCTAACTGAAGAATTACAGGTTGTTCCTTCCTGTTTTATCTGTGGTCAATTGTCATATTTAAATATCTAAGTCAGTGTGTTCACTCAAAACTCATTCACCATTGTTTGCTTTCTCAAACAGCATTTGTTTCAGTGACTTTGGAGCAACTTGTTCACACTCTCTGTAGCAACATTTAAACAAATTTGGCGTCATTACTCTCATTTGTCTAAAAAAATCAAAGACATTTCAAACATTTCTAAACTTAACACTGCATGCCTTTGCGTGCAGTACATTAGAGCTAAAGCTATGTGTTTTTGTTTTATTGCAATTTAATAAATATTGTGAAATAGTACATAGAGCAAGCACTTGTAAGTGTGTATCCTCACTGTGGGTTTTCCACTGGCTAATGTTAAAAGGGAAAAAGGAAACCCCAAATGGCTTGCATTCTTCATTGTGTGAAGAATGCAATTTTGATTATTCCTTTATGTTAAAGACACACAATGCTTAATGTTTTAATACTTTATTTATTGGGGCTCATAATGTGCAAAATGTCTTTCTTTGGTCCTTTTTTTGTTTTCTCAATATTTCAAAATCAGGCCAGAATTCTAGCTTCGCCAAAAGCACAGCTGTATTGATCTCTGCTTTGCTTTCCCGCCTGACAGCTGGTTTTATTATGGCGACTTATGTCAAGAAAGAGAAAAGTGCCTCCACATTTGCTTAATGCTACAGGCACAGTAAATTATCTATAAGACACCTGGAGCCTCACTGACAAGATGGATAAAAACAGTGGGCTGTTTTTCACTCCCACTCTCCTCTTGTTTAATTGATGCAGTGTCTTCTGGACAGCAGCGAGCTTCTTAAATAGTTTATGTGGAAACAGACTCCATCTTGTTCATTTATTTCTTAATTTAAGTTTTCCATTTGTTTTGCCATTTTATGACACCTCAGTTAATGGAAGGCAATGACGGCAATGACTCCGGTACTTCATTTCTGTGTGTGAGAATCAGCTATTAGACACCGACGCTGACAACATAACAATAAAACAACAGCAGTAATTACTCCTCTTGTTTCGTTCTGTATGCAAACAAGGAAATCATTCACTTGCCTAACAGCTGAGGCGTTACCAGTCAACATGAGAAGCCAGAAATCATTTATGTCTTTTCCTCACCTGTTGAGATCACAGGAAAAAAAAAAAAAAAAAAAAAAAGGGCACACAGGAACATTACAGATGAGGCAGAGACAATTCAAAATAGTATTTTTAATAAGCAAAAAATTGGGGACTGGAGTTGCTGAAAGGGAAAGAATGAACCAGCAATAAAATTATAGAGTGGTAGATAAGACAACTACAGTTATTTAAATGTGACTTTAATATAAGTTCAAATAAAGGAATACAAATCCAGCAACCCAAAATAACCAAAATTAAGCCGAGGTCACTTGGAAAGGCAGACTACACTGAGGAGTCCCCAGGAGTGTTACCACTGCCCACCTTAAGTGCAGCACTACAAACCTCACAGCATTATTCACAGCAGTAGTAGTCTATATAGTGCCCCCGTGCAAGTACTCACATGCATAAAAGTGAATGGTGCCACAGGTGCCTAGCATCCCAACAGGAGGGCACCCTGCTCAATATAAACTGAATACAAAAGAAACCATAAAGTAACAAACCAACCAAGTAACCCAGTTGGCTGAAGGGGAAAACTATACCAACTATTAAACTAGAGCAAAATTAACAAGCTAAAGGGTAAAACGGTAAACTAAATGAGGCAAAACAGCAGTGGTTTAAAATAAGGAGGGACCTGGAAGAGGGAGGGAAACAGTTAGCCAGGCTCAACCTTGCTGCATTAAGATACATTTAAAACCATGTATCAACTCACCGCCTCCGAGATGGGTCATAAAAACACACCAATGGTCACAGGGCAGGAGAAAAAGAGGTTCCTAACAGTGTCAAAGTGCAGGTAAGCAACACAAACTTAAGAAAAAAAAATAGATATCATGGAACTACACCTACACCAACCACAACAAGGACAGATCAGGACACAGAGGAAGGGAACACAGGTGTCTTATATAGCCTAAGCCTAATAAGGAGGTTGGCCAGGGGAGGAGTTAAGTCAAGGCTGCATTCAACACCACCACACCTTGACCTGCACTTGGGAAATCTTTCCCCACCACACATACTCTGTAAATGTCAGATGCCACAATTGCCACAGTGTAGTAGGAGCTCATTCAACAAAGTTTTCTACACACACGGCCACAACTTTCTGTCCTCTCTCTGATGTTAAAAACAGGTCACACAATGTTCATTCTTTATTACTGCTGTTCTGTGTTTACAGAAAAATTTTATTGTTTTAAATGGTCGTGCCTTTGCAGGGGGAAAAAAAGAAAACTTTCCTTTTTTAAATCATCCTCAGATTAGCGTGCACCGGGATCAGGGATAGGCCATGAAGTTTGAAAAAACATAACACGTATTAAATCATCTACCATTTGAGTCAAAAACAGATATTTGTGCTTTCTGGGTCAGCCCAATATGAAAAACCAAAAACAAGCATGAAAACAATAATGAAAAGAATGTGACAATCTATCGTGTAGTCAAAACACAAATACTGCAGTACCACATTAGACTCGGGGATGGTATGATCTGTTGTCATGTGGCTTTTCTGTGCGCATGCTGATGTCTACTACTGGGTATTACAAGTTAAGGATAATAAATTCCCATAAATATTTTTAAAGATGAGGAGATGAAAATGGCTTGCAGCATGAATAGAAAACATTGCAGAGGGTTCCCCCATTCTTGACTGGAAGCAACAAGAAAATTCAACAGATGTGTCAAAAAGATTTATGCAAGTCAGCTTTGAATTCCCCGAAGTTCATATTGTTTTATTCAGTTTGGACCTAGTTCCTAGAACACCCTGTTGTGTATGCAATCGCACTACATTTTCCTGCCTTTTCTGTTTACAAACTTGTTGCAGCTGATTGGGTAACAACTGTGACACGCCCACCAAACAGAAGAAAACATACCTTGAATACCTTGTTGCGGAACATTACACAACGTTGCAAGGAAACATGTCATTCAATCTGAAAATGTTACAAACCATTGCAAAATATTTTGAGACTGAACTCGTCCCAGCCTTCATGCCTTATTGGATATCAGTTACTGATTGGACGCTCCAGTTGATCTAATTCATCACAACACTACTGTTTTATACTGGAGTATAGACAGATAACAGACTGATTGTCTGATTCACCATCTGTTCATTATAGGTCTGAACAACAAAAGGACCACAGACTACTGTCTTCATTTTATTACAAAGATTTCTCTTTTCAAAATCTGTTATTTCCCACATTAACTTTTATTATGAATACAATTAAAGTCAGAGAGAGTCAGAGAGTCTGTCTGTCAGCAAGAAACACATAATTTATCTTCATTTCCATTCAGTTACTGAGGCAGATAATTCCTGAGGGTAGCCTTTGATATGAGTTTTTAGCCCAATAAATAATTGTCAATGTTTAAAAGACACCATGATCATATTCAGGGTTTTTCAATGATGAATTCACAATCAGAATATCAATAAATACAGATGCAGATAATGAATAAATAAACGAAACACATTCTGAGAGTAGAAGTGATCCTTTGCCTCTGTGCAGGACACAGTATACAGAATGCAAGCTGTTCATGTACAAGTGTTTGTTAAACAGGTAACTGCTTCATAGAGAAAACACGCTGCTCTGGCAGTGATAACTGTGAGCCTTTATTAGTATTAGCACAGTGCACATGTGTGCAGACACGCAGACGTCGCTTCACGTGACGCGTTGGTTCTAAAAACATTCGCTTCACAAAACACCTCTTTATGCATCCCCGGTGGCAGGGCTTAAGACGCAATTGAGGTAAACGTGGATACAATTAAGAGACTTCAGAAGCACTCCATTTTTGGGTAGGAATTACTCATGCAGCTCAGTCAATGCAGTTGTCAGTGACACACACCATTCAAATAAAAAAAATTATTTTACTGTACAGTACATAAAGGCAACTTACAAATTTTCACACACACCATCCTATCAACAGCTGTAAGACAGTAAGTTGGGAATGGAAATGATCAAAGGGTTCATTGGTCAGGTATAGTATTCTCATTCTGGGTAATAATTTACTAAGGCCAGGGTCTTACTTGTTTCACCTGGTAGGGTCTTCCAAAGCAAATTAGTTCCAGGGGAGGGGCCAGACTGTGAAGTTTTGCTGGATCCTATATAAATTGGCCAAAAAGGAGCTGCAGCACCTGGAAAAGGGAAACTGGGGAACCAGTAGCGTAAGGTAGTAACAATGGGCCCCAGTGCTGGCTGTTATGTTGGGCCCTTGGGCTACATATTTACGAAGCACACGCACACACACTGCGTTTGGGTCTAGAAGGGAACCCTATATTGGCAAATTTGTGCGCCTTGTTTCCTCGTTTTGCACGGTTTAACAACTGATTAGATTAGATGTAGCAAATACCTAATTTAAAGCACCTTAAATCCATTTCTTTCCATATTAAGATAGTAAATTCTGTTGTCTTTGTGTGCGTCTCTCTCCAACACACACACTGCTGCTGCGGCAGTGTTGCGTGCGCCTGGATGCAGCAACCTAAAGTACCATCATGTGATGGATTTTAGACTTTTGTATTTGCAAAGTAGGCTACAGAAGTTAAAGAAGAAGTAAAATCCTGAAACGTCACTACAAACAGCGGAGTGCAGGGGAGGTGTCCACTGTGCTGAAATGATGCAGACTTTTATGGGCAAGTTCAGTCCAATAACCTCCCGATCACAGCAACCACATTCCTCTTCGACAGAGAGACAAGACATTATGGTGACTAAGAAAGAAAAGTGGGCTACGCATAAGCAACACCATGTCCTGAAAACAGGCCAGCTAAACGCACACACAGTTTAATACCCACAAGCACATCCAAAAAAACAGCCTTTTAAACGGCCACGGCAGCCGCACCAAATCCACTGAAAAAACACTTATAAGGTTACTCTATTTGAAAGGCATGCGACGAGCCTGCATTGAACAAAATCTTTGACAGTGTCCTCAGCAAAATATCCAAAACAATCTTATTTGGGAGCTTTGCGACACTCTCCTCCTGTTCTTCTCTCTCCTGTCTCTTCTTAAAACTACTTTTATGTTTGAATGGCATGACTGCTAGCTTACACTTGTGGTCTGCTAGTCTACTTGTCAGACTTTGTGTTTCACCCGGTTTCTGGAGTTTTTCTGCATCATTTTTAGACAGGATGTTCCTGATTTTTGCAATATTATGTAGGTGAAAAAAGGCGGTCCTTGAAATTTCTTAATGTGAGACTTAAACAACATGTCCTGATAAAAGATACCTCCAACATTCCTCACAGTGGTACTGGAGGCCACGGCGATGCCATCAAGGGAAACTATATCTTTAGATAATGCTTCACGGAGGTGCTTAGGCCCCAGAACAATAACTTTATCTGAGTTTACCATTAGAAAATTACAGGTCATCAAGGTTTTAACATCCTGAAGGCACATTGAAAGTTTAGCTAACTGATGAGTTTCATCTGGCTTGATCGATAGATATATCTGAGTATCATCTGCATAACAATTAAAGTTTATGGAGTTAATAATATTGCCTATAGGAAGCATATATAAAGTGAAGAGGATTGGTCCGAGCACTGATCCTTGTGGAACTCCATGACTAACTTTGGCAAGCATGGAGGACTGATCGTTGACATGTACAAACTGAAATTGATCAGATAAATAGGACTTAAACCAGCTTTAATGCCAATTAAATGTTCCAGTCTCTGTAATACGATCTGATAGTCAATGGTATCAAAAGCAGCAATAAGATCTAATAAAACCAGTACAGAGACAAGTCCTTTGTCTGATGCAATTAGGATGTCTGTGCTATGATGAACTCTAAATCCTGACTGAAAATCCTCAAATAAACTATTGCTATGTAGAAAGTCACACAGCTGTTTGGCGACTGCTTTCTCAAGGATCTTAGAGAGAAATGGAAGGTTAGATAGATAGTCTATAGTTAGCTAAAACATCTGGATCAAGGTTGGGCTTTTTCAGAAGAGGTTTAATTACAGCTACTTTAAAGTACTGTGGTACATAGCCTGTTGATAAAGATAGATTGAACATACCTAGCAGTGAAGTGCTGACTAAGGGTAAAACTTCTTTAAGCAGCCTAGTCGGGATGGGGTCTAAGAGGCAGGTTGATGGTTTAAATGAAGAAATTATTGAAGTTAGTTGGTAAAGATTGAAGGAAGAAAAGCAGTCTAAACATATATCTGGTTTTACAGCTGTTTATAAATCTGTTTGGAGATAAGTTGGTGCCAGTTGAGGGCAGGTCTTGGTGAATTTTGTTTCTAATAGTAGAATTTTATCAGAGCTATCAAAAGCTTATGAAATCGTTACTACTAAGAGCTGTGGGAATACTTGACTCAATAGAGCTGTGACTCTCTGTCAGCCTGGCTACAGTGCTGAAAAGAAACCTGGGGTTGTTCCTATTTTCCTCTATTAATGACGAGTAATACGCTGCTCTGGCATTGCGGAGGGCCTTCCTATAAGTTTTAAGAATATCTTGCCAAATTAAATGAGAATTTTCCAGTTTGGTGGAACGCCAGTTCCTCTTAAGTTTCCGCGATATTTGCTTTAATTTGCGAGTTTCAGTATTATACCATGGAGCTAATGTCTTTGTTTTATTATTTTCTTTTTTTGAGGGGCAACAGAGTAGAGTGTCATTTGCAGCGAGCCTGCAGCACTATCAGCAAGATGATCGATTCGGGAGGGACTGAAATTAGCATAGGAGTCCTCCGTTACTTTGTGACTAGATAATGTATTTAGAGCTCATGGAATCGCATCCTTAAATTTAGCTACAGCACTATCAGACAGACATCTTGTATAAAATTTTTTGCCCAGTGCCGTGTAGTTCAGTAATACAAACTCAAAAGTTATCAAACAGTGGTCAGATAAAGAGGGATTCTGTGGGAACACTATTAAATGTTCAATTTCAATACCATATACCAGAACAAGGTTGAGGGTGTGATTAAAACAGTGAGTTGAACACTCTGAGAGAAGCCAATGGAATCTAAGAAGAATTGGTTGCAGTGATTTCCAACTTGGGACTGAAAGACTAAGAACAAGGCTTTCAAATGCGTTATAATTTAGTTTAGGTTTATAGCTGATTAGTAGGCTAGAGTCAAAGATAGCTGCAACTCCACCTCCTCGGCCTGTGCCTCGAGGAATGTGAGTATTAATATGACTGGGAGGGGTGGATTCATTTAGGCTAACATATTCTCCATCACCCAACCAGGTTTCAGTAAGACAAAATAAATCAATATCATAATCTGATATTAGTTTATTTACTAGTACACCTTTTGAAGAGAGAGATCTGATGTTTAAAAGTCCACATTTAATTTTCCTATTTGTTTGCACTATTGCTCTTATGGTTTTAATTTTTATGAAGTTTTAATGCTCAGCTCCTCTTCTGTTAGCCTTTGATTTAAATCATTTCAATGGTTGGGGGGCAGACACCGTCACTATAGGGTTTTCACTAAGTAACTCCTGGAATAGAGGAGCAGAGAAGTGTTAGACTTCGACTCTGCGTAGGGTTTTTCCAGTTAAACGAAGAAGAGAGAGAGGGCATGAGTTTGTTTATGCTCATCTTTCAATATGCATATGTGCACGTATACCACAGAGGCAACATTCAGTAACGTTTTGGCTTGTTTTGTGAATATTCCCATTATTTTGATTACTAATTTAGCATTAGTAAATTCACCTCTTCTCTAAATCCTATCCCGGGGGGTCAGCTCCTCTGCTTTGCTGACACACAGCAGCTTATTTGAGTGGGAGTGGAGAAGAACCCCTGTCTACTGAGCGTCTGTTCAGTACGCAACAAAATGCTACTTTAAGTGATCATCACAGGAAAGCTTATTATTTTCATTCTTATTCACAGCAGTATATCCCACTCACAAAGCCTAGATAGCAGATCATTTTAAACATCAGTATATGTAAATATAATCTGAAAACACTTAGAAAAACACTTGTTAGTATACTGAAGAGTTATTGTGTTGGTATTTATTTCAACTGTCTAATTTTTTAAATTTGTAATACAAAATAATTAGGTGGCTTAAAGACATGCAGACACATATGCATAGAGAGCCATCTCAGCATATCTCAGAATCATCAGAAACCATTTATTCCAAAATCTACCATCATATTTTCGTCTTTGTAAACTTTTCTAACTGTCCCTCCAGCCCATTTTGAACTTAGAGTAAAGCCTGTGCTTCTTGACATTAGGCATGTGCTGTAGTATGGGAAAAAAAGAAAATACATTAAACAGACCTTCAAAGAAAAAAAAAGTTGAAACACAATTTAAAAACTTATTTAAGCAAATTATATTAAATAAAATAAATTTTATCAATCAAATTAGGGACTCAAAGGCCTCAGGAGGTAAACAGGGTCTTCATGGTCTGAAATCTGAAATCCACTGAAGTGTAGAGATTTATAGATGGATGGCAGGCGGCAGATATGGTCCTTTTTATATAAAGATGGAAAGATCAGGGCGAGTGGTGATGGCAGATAAGAAATGATGGCCTGCATTGGCCACACACACACACACGTATGCACTGGCCTGAGATAACTTCAGCCACAGGCAGTAACATCTCAATCAAGTCCCTCCACAGAGTCTAACCTCTGCTCTGATTGGCTGACCGGATTGTTTATCTCTGATAGGATCATTTCGATAAAGCTGTCCTCTAACAAGACTCTGATGATTTGCGAAACCTTCACTGTCTCTTTTATGTTTTCATTTTCTTATGTTTGTCATACCGGTTGAGTGCTGGCATTGCTTGAAACCAGGTTGATGCTTTAGCACATGGCAATCAAACAAATTAATTAATCAATTCAGCTTTTAACCTATTGCATATTCAATAGCTATTTTGAAGCAGAACTGAAATAACACCCACATTTTAAATCCCCACACATATGAGAGAGCTGGCGTTTGTTGCTGCATTTTTTCAAAAATTTGCTCCTGAAAAACTTGGCGAGGATTGCGTTGGACAGCAAATCATTTTCAAAGCTCTGGCCTCTTTCTGCCCTTCCATGCTACTCTCCATTAACGATAAATGGAAGCCGTCCTATTACTGTCAAAAACCACTATGTCTAAAATCAAACATCAGCATCTCTTTGTGCCAAACTTCCTTGCATCCAGTAAATAGCAACACACCACTTCATGTCTTTTGGTCAGGCACAACCTTACATAGCAATCTCACGCGGATGTGAGAGGTAATGTAAGTAGGCTTGGCGTTAACAGAGATTTCCCGGTATGCTCCCATCTTGATTAATTGTTAACACATTTTATATTTTTTGTAGATTAATTTCTACAGTATACCTTTTAAACAGCACTGTATGTATACTGTATACTGTATGTGTGCTGTATATGTGCACCAACCTACCCTCAGAACATGATTTGGATCAGTTCATACTGGATGAAGGAAATCTACATGTAAATAGATTCTACACAGCAGCTACACGGACATCTGCCTTGCTGTGGCAGACCGCTTCTGCAGAGCTCCACGCAGCCAAATTTCAGCAGCATGTTTCCATTTTTCAAAGACTGATGAAATTGATAAAAAAAAGAAAATGTGCCACAGAGCAAAGTAAATATTTTAACATGAGCAAAGTCGGTATGCCATGAAGTGAGAATAACTATTTTGCTTATTGTGAAAGGAAAATGGTGGGGATTTCAAACCTATCCCAGCATGCACTGGGCAAAATGCAGGAAATCACCCTGGAAACGCTGTGAATCTGTCTCAGGGCTGTCACACACTATCAGACTGATCCATTTCCAGATATGTGCAATTTGGTTCTTTCTGTTTACACTATCTGTTTTGAACAGCCCGAGAAATTACAGCATCATTTTCACCGATAAACCATACCACTAATTACAGACAGCTGCTGACAATGGATAAATCAAATAACCTTTTATTTATTTCTTGCACAGCTTCACACACACAATCCAGAGATGATGCACATTCCATATTAATGATGTAGGGTTTTTTTGCAACTTCCTGTTCAGGTGTGATATCAGATGCAGTCCCAGCACAATCAGGGACTTGTACACAATGATGTGACACAAATGAGCATGTTGCACTGTTTGGACAGGTTTCCATGCTGTCCCTTTACATACCGATTCACATCACTGTGGCCCCCTGCTGCCTCCTGCCAAATGTGGACAAACACTACACGCTTTTGACAAGATTTAGCCCCAATTAAGCATACAGACTCAGAAAGTATTTTTCAGAATCCAACCATCATGTTTGTGGCTTTCTCACAACAGCTCCCTCATCTGGAAAATTTGGGCTGGGAGATGATGGTAACTTTGGGTTTAATTAGTTGAAATAAACTTGATGAGATATTGTGGTGTGCATCCAACCTAATATAAAACCAGGGGAGAACAGAATTTTTCAGTTATCTCTCACTGCGAGCTGTCCTCATTAAAACACATCTGATGGTTGTCTGTGGAAGATTAAACGAAAAACGCCATGAGGTGCCTTTTTTAAAAATACTGAGCTTGGCAGATTACAAACAATTGTCTCTATCAACACAGCTCCCTTTGCTTAGCAAGTAGGTTTTCTCCTAAAGGACAAGTGTCACTGCAATTCATGACCATCTTGCCTCTGTAAACATCATGCAGACCAACCTACAATCAGTAAGCTCATTGTCACTGCCTACATCCACTGTCTTCTGTGACTTCAGCCTTCAAACTGAAAGTCACATTTCTGAAATTATTACCAAGTCCAATAACTCCACATGTCATCTGGATCCAATACCTACAATCCTAGTAAAGCATGCTTGCCTTCTATAATTTCCCTAGTAACATCCGTCATCAACTCCTCACTATCCACTGGTACGGCTCCACTCTCTCTGAAAGTTGCCATAATCGGACCAACACTGAAAAACCTGGTTTAGACTGCAATGACCACAACAACTACAGGCTGATTTCCAACTTCCAACACTGCCATGTAACTAATCTCACTAGGGGCCTCCAGCCTCTTGGGTATGGGGTCAATGGAAGGTAAATGGGTGTGATGCTTTAGCATATGTCCAGAGGGGTCAGGACTTTTAAGTGGTTCACCACATGTACCTTGGACATGGGTGTCTTTCTATAGATCCAGATTGAGTGTCCCCTAGGGAACACTGAAAGACACCATGTTCCTTTGATGACATAGCACTCCGACCCTGAGATAGAGCTGATAGATAGATAGAAGATAAAAGCTGCATGTGCTGAGACACTGCAGCTCACTTGGATGATACTCTCTGATGCGTATGTGTCCCTGTGAGTTCCTTCTGCAGAAGACTTGAATAAAATTCACAGAAAGACAAGTGTTTGCCTGAGCTATTTATTTAAACACACTTTTCCCACCACACCATTCATATCTAAAATTCTAGAAAGGGTTGTTGCATCTCAACTACAGACCTACCTCAATAAAAACAATCTCCTTAATAAAATTCCAATGTGGCTTCAGACCCAATCATGGCACAGAAACTGCCCTGGTTAAGATCACCAACGACCTCCTCTGTCTGGAAAATATTGGAATTGGTGGCACTGTTTATCGGTGGTTTGCCTCCTACCTCTCAAAAAGGACACACTTTGTAAAAATTCAAATCTACAGGTCAGAAACCTCCGGAGTTCATTATGGAGAACCGCAGGGGTGGTGGGACCACTTATTTGTTTCATTTACCTCCTCCCTCTTGGCAACATCTACTACAACATCCATTTTCACTGTTATGCTGACGATACACAGCTTTATGTGTGCACAAGCCCCATCTCCATACTTCCCGCCAGTACACTCATTGCCTATCTACATGATATAAAGACATGGATGACAACTAATTACTTACAACTCAACAGTAGTAAGACTGAGCTACTGCTCATTGGTTCAATATCTACTTTGTCAAAAACCAACATCAGCTCACTTCTCATTAATAGAGTCATTAACCTGTCTCCACGCAGGTTAAGAGCATTGGTGTCATATTGGACAGTAACCTCTCTCACTCCAGCTGTATCAGTTACGTATCCCGGACTGCCTTTTTCCATCTATGAAACATCTCCAGACTATTCCCTGCTCCAACTCAATACTCAACAGAAGTTTTAGTAAATTCCTTGGTCACATCATGCATTGATTACTACAATGCAATTTTAGTAGGCATCCCCAACAAACTTCACCGACTGCAACTTATGGAAAACGCTGCAGCAAGGATCATAACAAGCTCCAAGTATGCACAACATGTCGTTCCTCTGTTGATTCAACTACACTGGCTCCCTGTATCAGTATTAAAATAAATAAAAAAATAAAAAAATATTGCTATTAACAGTTCTACACAATCAGTCTCCTATTTATCTCTCTTACCTCATACAGACCTACAATCCATGTCTTCCCCTGCAGTTTTCCACAATAAATCTTCTGGCACTATCAACCATTAACCTCAGTACAATGGGTGCTAGGGCCTCCTACGCTTCACCCAAATTCTGGAACCCTCTTCCCCCAACATCTGTATACTGGACTCTAGTACAAAATTTAAAACTGCTCTCAAAACTCATCTTTTCAAATTAGTATACTCACTGTAATAATGTACAAGATTCCCATTTGATTGTTGATGTTTTAATTCTATTATCTTTTTTGTTTTTATGCTGTTTTAATGTTGCTATGCACTATTGCTGCTTGTCATATTTTTTATGTTGTAAGGTGAGTGTCATCAAAGGTGCCATCAAATAAAAAGTTTTATTAATATTAGTATTTAGTGACATCTAGCAGTGAGGTTGCACTCACCCTTGCGTTCCAAGAGTGTAGAGGAACCTACCGTGGCTGTGAAACTTGCACAAGGTTCTCTTTATAGCCAATGTTTGATTTGTCTATTCTGGGCTACTGTAAAAACATGGCGGTGCAACATGGCGACCTCCATGGTAACAAAACACAACAATTCTTTTAATTTCTTTTAATTTTAAGGTGATTTTTAAACACATCTGTTCAGTTACCCCGCACAAGTCATGAGGGATATTACAATATTGCCCATTGTGCATGGAGAATTAAGGTAGCAGCAGTGCAGCAAGCATCCAAGCATTTTTGATGCTTCAGCTGTAGCATTTGTATGGTTTAGTGGTCAAAAAGTCAGAAAATCAAGTGACCATTCATTCAGTCCATTATTCACAACCTATTAAGCACAGAGAAAACCACAAATTTAGCTCTTAATTCATTCAGTGAATAAACCACCTGACTCAGCCAGGTGAAATGTAGGCAGGTAGTTGGAAAGACATTCTTTCATTAAATGAGTCATTCCTTCCCTCTGTGAGATGGAGCCGTTATGAAACATGAGACACCTGGCGGCTCAGTTGGCTCGGGCACATGCAGTGGATGACATTAGCCGAATCACATTTGAGTACAGTGTTAACTTCCCTCGACTATGATAGGCAGCCTGTGTGATATGCGTCATGTGGAGGGACACAAAACAGAGCAATGTGAACCCCTCACCATTTCATCTTCTGTTACTGTGGACACTACAAAGGACAGCATAGTCTGTTAAAATTATAAAAGTACTTGCCACTCGCTGCCATCTTCGTTCATCTCAGAACTGAGAGCCTGAGAGATCCTCCAAGCAAACACGCTCCCTAACATTGACCAAGAGAGATACTGGGGGGATCACTTTAAAACAGTCAAATTAGTTTTAGAAGTAGTATGCAGAAACATCCAAGACAGATGGACACCCACAGTCATACAGAGGACACACCAAGCTATTGTTGCATTTATTTGAACCTTGATCAGTTGGATCATTGAATGAGCTGTGTGGACAAGAGTGAGGCGTGAGTTACAACCCATCAAGACAGGGGGAAAAAGTTTGTCTTGCCCGTACTTAATATAGGTGCTCATCCATGTGTTTGCATTACTTTATGGACAGTTGTTAGCTAGCTTGCTGTTATAGTTGACTGTTTTTGAAACACAACCGATAAAGTTATTCTTCTACCGTTTTTCGCAGTTTGGGTGTATTACAGTTAAGACAGATTGTGTTAACAAAAGAGTGTTCAATATCTGGATTTTTCCTGGATGTGAGACAGTTGAAATGGCATGCGTAAATGGAGCCTTCAGGTCTTCCCACATTGGACTGAACATGCAGTCATGGTGGTTGCTGATCACCTTGGCAATATCAAGAGTTTAGGCAAAATCAGGCTAAAATAGCTAACATTTGTAGTATTACCTCCATTTACATTTCCCACCTGTCAAAACCATTTCACACCTTAAAATTGGAAGGTTTTGCAGGAAATTCAAATCAAGTTGGCCAGTCTTCATCTGAGTAGACGGCATCAGAGAGTAGGCAGTCCTCAAAGGCATAACACATCCGGGTGTTGCAGTGGACTCCCCCGAGTGTGAATGAGGAGGGAACGTTAAACACTTGCAAATGAGATTCAGCAAGACATCCTGGGTTTAAATCTGTCTTGATGTTGGCTGCATGGCTTCCAGCGCTCTCTTGTACAGTTTTTCAATCCATTGAGACTATACCAAGAGAGGAGAAAGTGTCTTCAAAAAGAAACAGAAAACAGGTTGTTGGCATGGCATACACAGCAAACTGGAAGTTTGGGTGGGGTGATTTCACTTAGTCGCAGTCATCAGACAAGTAATAATGGCACACAGAGCAAATACTGAAGAAGTCACTCAAGCATGGAGGGAGTCAGTTACTTGAGTTCAACTCATGCAGCCTTCAAAACAGAATCCCTTTCTGTTTACATGCAAATGTCTCCCCGTGGACGTCTTTTATGTGTACTTACATGCCATACTGTCTGTGTCAGGGAGGATATGTGTGTGTGCCTCCATGTACTCATGTGATTGAGTGTTGTACGTATGTGTAAGAGATGAGTTTTCAATGCTTTTCACTCAAGGCTACTCAAGTTTCTTCTTCAAAAAAAAAAAAAAGTGAAAAAAGAAAAGCTAACCTTTCTATCTGTCCAATCAGTCGTGAATTCTACGGCCTTGTGGGTGATCTAACCAATTAAAATGAATATATTTTGTCTTCCTTTCAAGGTTTGGATTTAACAAGCAGCAGAACGAAATATTAATTCCAACCATGCTGATAATTCACACTAAGAACAGCCAAGGACACTTGGACAAAAAAAGTTCTTGTGCTCTTTGTATTTCTTTTTTATACCATCATGCTGACATTTGTCCGTCTATGTGGATACAGGAATCCAATGCGTACACGAAGAGTTGCCCTGGTAGCACCTTGCTGCATAGATTTATGCTCATATTAATGAGCAGAAAACAATTTCCCTGAAACTACTGTAACTTCTCAATGCTGTAAGGTAGACTTAATGTTCATACCTTGCAAAGCATGTTGACATAAATATTTGGCTTAATTAATGTATTCAGTCACACTGATTATATTTAATACAGTATCATGTTGATTGTGGTGCAATGTTGTTTTGTCTTGTTTTATTCATACCCTTGGTAGAAAACTTTTGAGCGTGTACACATGCAAAGGTGACCGTTTAATAATTAATTCGTAATGATAATGACTCATCAAGATGTTTTCGACTTTGTTTTCTACACTGCTGCATTGATTTCTCGCTATAATCATATTCACTGCCTGCTATAGAGCTCAAAGAGTGAAACATGAATCAAATTTTAATATTAGGATCGTTCTCAAAATGAGACCCCAGGTGCCACATTTTCTTCAGCTGCTGATAACTCACGGGTGATGGTGTTCATCCTCCTTCATCCTTTTTCTGCCTTTGACGTTGCTGCGGTAATGTTGGGATAGTCATTCCCCTTTTTCTACTTCTGTTAGGAAAGATATGTTTTACTTTTACTCTTATTTTATCCCCATCCATTGTAATTCTTTTGGCTTCAAGTATAAAGAAAAAAAAATAGGAAGGCAGAAGAAATAGAGTTAACAGGTGGTGATGAATGTAAAGGGGAAAGAGGAGACAGAAATGGTGGGGAGCTGATCTGGCGCGGGCTGCCTGCCAAGAACTAAGGAGCAGAGAACTGAGGAATGGAGTAGGTCTGGGGAGCAGGATGGAGTTGTGTAGAGCAGATTGGGTATTAAAGTTGAGAGGAAAATGCAGAGCAGGAGAGAGAGAGAGATCTAGAGATGAGGGGATTGGAGGTTAGGAGAAGAGAGAATGAGGGAGAAAAGCTGAGCGGAATAGATGAGGGGAGGAGGAAGTGATAGGAGGAGATAATAAGAGAGGAGGGAAGGGAGGAAGCAGACAGACAGATTTAGGTTATGTTCTCAGGAAGCATTAACATCTGGGAGTAGGAAACAAGAGGAATACACAAGACTACATTTTGGACGCTAACAGCTCCCTTTAAAAGGTACTACCGCTGAAAATAAAAAGGGCTAATATGATGGATTATCCCAAAACTCAACTACTGTACTGTATTTTCCAGCTTGACTGATGCCATTGGCACACTAAGCCTTACCTGAGGACATGTGTTACATGTGTTTTTCCTGGTGTTTGATAATGTAAGATTAAATCTGCAATAACTGATTTCCTGACCACTTGTGGGCAGGAAAAACAAACTGTACACATAACATTGACATATTATCACCGGCAGATATGAAATCTCTTCACCAACTCCTGAGGAAAATATCTGACTCTTCAGCTGCTAAATGCTCCACTATGTTCACCAGCTAGTTGCTAACTGTGCTTGTGTGCAGGTTGGTGCTGGGCAGGCAGTGTACAGAGAATTTTAGAAGGCTTTATCCTTGTAAACAGCTTCCTGCTATGGTCGAAAACAACTGTGATGAAAAGTGTGAGTGTGAACCAACAGTGAACTATGATCTGAAAGAAGCCTTAAAGCTCATTGTGCTGAGGGGAACTGTAGAGTCAGGTGGGTTCATCACTATGAGGGGCCCCTTTTAACATTACAGATCATTTCTTCCATAGTGGTAATACATAGTAGTAATATCAAATTAATATCAAAACTTACATATAGAAGTGCATTATGTCTCTTATTAACTTTAATTTAATTAATTTCACATTGTGGAAGTCTGGAATCTACCTTGTTTTTATCTGAATCACTCTGAATTAAAGATGTAAAGATGCATAAGATCTTTTCATTTGGTTGAACAAAAAACGCTCTACCATATGAAAGAATAGAAATAGAGCGTAGAGGAATCACATAAAATTGTTTGTGGTATTCTGTACTGTGACTTGTACAGTTATTTTTTCTATATTTATCCATCTTTACGTCCACCCACAGCATACACCTTCACTACAATAATGAACAAAGTTTGAGGTGGAAATGCAGTTGCAATCAAGCTCTATGGTTGTAAAACATAAAATTACTGTCACTGTCTTTTGAAATTATTGTGTACACATTCACTGAAAGTTGTCAACTTTGGTTGCATTGTGAAAACACATAAATGGTGTTTTAAACCAGGTTAATTATACATTTTCTGGCTGACAACTACAGCATAACTAAAGATGGAGAAGAGAGAGAGATAAAGAGAGAAGGAAAAAGAAATAACCTATGCAGCCAGTCTAGGAAAAAGTCATCCATTTTTGTTTTATTTTATTAGAAAATGTCCACACACCATAAAAATTACATGTACAAAACTATAAGATTTGAAATTGCTTTATGTACACATACAAAAGATAAAGCCCAAAGAAAAAATAAGGGGAACACAGAAGGAGAAAAGTGAAGACAAAGCAATTGTGTTTGTTTTTGGGGGTGTGTGTTTCTTCTTGGACGGGTCAAAGGGTTTGAGGTTCTCTGTCTATTTTGCTCTTCTAACAACGTACATCTCTGCAGGTAACCATGTCACAACCACAGTCATGATGATAATGGTAATAATGACACTGGAGAATGGCGGTGAGTGCAATTACGTGCACACATGGAAAGTACATGAGACGGCACCTGTGTACCCACTTGTGTATCCCATTTACAATATTAAATCTGAGTGAAAGCATGAGAATGATGACAGAGATGCTTGTATAGAGCACCTGCGTCATTCTGTTGATTATTATAAAGGAATATCTGTCAGACACACATGAAGATGTAACTCTTCAGAAATAGAACATTAAGTGAGATGTGACCTGTTATCAATCATGCTGTGTGCACGTAAACACACTCCATGGTGGTAATGAAGTTGTCATAATGAAGATGTACAAAGGGCCTGGATGACTACAACCATGATGTTAGCAATGCAGGTGGTGCAGTCAAATAGCATTTTTCTTCATATTAAAAGTACTTAGCTTTTCAGTGTAGAACTCTGGACCTGTAAACTTATTCAGTGAAGACAGTAATGGTGATGTTTTTGATAAAATGACCCCGCTACTTTATTTTTTCTATCTTATCTGTTCATCTGTTTACTTCTTCACTTCAGACATGTGGCTTTCCTCCTGATCAGCAGCTGTGAAAGAAAGAAAGAAAGACAAAAAGAAAGAAATCAGCTTGCATTACACTGTGGTTTATTAAAAAACCTTTTAACTGTTTGTGTAAGTCATGGCTAATGAATAAGTTGTGGGTATGACCCAACATTTATTTAATATCTGAGATTTAGAATTCCAAACAAGAAAAATGTAACACGGATGTAATTCTCAGATGCATAAATGAATATCTGAAGATTTCCAATTGGGGTTCTTAACACCCGATAGCAAAAAGCTGCACCATATTTTCAGCCTTGGGCAAAAACATGTGTTTAGCTGGAAGAAATGTGATAACATTTCTGATTTGTGTGTCATGGGCAAAACGCTGCGGGTGTGTTTTGGCATGTGTGTATTTGTATGATTTCTTTTTTTAAACATGGCCACAGAGCCGGAGTCAGTTGCACCTCTGTGGATAAGACCAGGCAAAATCAGCAGCTGACAATACAGGCAGCTACTTCCTAGGCTACTCTGATTAGAAAACATCTACAACCCACATTATTTAGTCAGAGTAACAATGATGGACACGACAAACACAGTGCCAGCTTTCTCATTCTCAGTGCTCTACAAGATGCTGAAACAAATGAGGGTTAAAAGTGCTTGACAAAGTTCCTTTGACTGATTCATGTCATCTCTGCATTCTGCTTATAATGCAAAACTGTAAAATAACAGGATTTCTAAAAACATTGAATCCATGTTGGATTCCCCAGTCAAATTACTAAATGTTTTCTGCTAAGTGACTATAGATTTATGGGAAAAATATGACGGAAAGCAATTGGTCGGCCCACCATCCTCGTTAAACTTGAGAAAATCTCCCACTGCTGCCCTCATTAGTATTGTAATGTGAGCATGGTAAAATGATTAGCTGTCACACTGTAAGCATTCCTTACGGGGAAAACCTGGTGCTATTGTCAAATTGCTCATTGAGTGCTTGGCAGAAACAGTGTATAGTTAAATGTTATTGGTTAAAAAAATAAAAATAAATGGACAAAACAAATGTCTCCATATCCCCCCAATCTAACACAGCAAGCAAAATATAGATTAATACAGCATGATAAGTAACTTAATGGGAACAAGATGACAGGACATTGAAAAAAGAATGGCAGGCAAAAGTAAATAACTGGACAGTGCTCGGGCTGTGATATAGAACATTATTGAACAGTCAGAATTATTTCAAATTGCTAATGGTATTAGCAAGAAGCACAAACTTTGACCTCAAGCACACAATGTTGTCACCAGCTATCTTTTGGAATTTAGATGAACAAGGGCGGGAAACCTTAACACTGCGTGGTGCAAATTTGGGAAAGCAGGTGGAGGGACAGCCTTCAATCAAATCAGCTCCTGGCAGGGCCTTTAAACCTCTAGCTCACGTGTTTGCTGCATAGTACATGCACAAGACAGTAAACAAACCCAACTTCTGAAAAAAAAAAGTTGACCACCCCCATAAATAATTTCTGAATAAATTATGTAAGTGAAAATATATATTTAATAGAAGCCAACTCCACTTTTGAAATAATTCAGAGTAAAACACTTTTTGAAGGTTTTCTTTATGTCCTCCTATATATACTGAACTAAGTGGAAATGGGTTACTTCAACTTGATACCTTAACATGCTACTGGACTACATTTCCCAGATTCCATCTGTACTTGAGTTGCATCATCAGTGAGCGAATCTGGCTTATGGCTGATGTTGGCCCATAGAGCAAGTGCACCAGAGACTTCAGGCTAACTTCTGGTTTAGCCCTCTGTTAACTTAAATGGGGAAAAAACTATTTAATTGTGGGGCTGTTCCAAATGCCAAAGCACAATAATACAAGGTATCAAAGTAATTTATTCATCATTATACAACACAAGGTTGTACATCAAATTTACATTTTTAGTATACATACAGTATGTGGTTGGTCAGAAAATGTCATCTGCTCTTCATCTAAGTCACAACAATAGACAAACACACAGTCTGCACTATTACTAATAAATATGTTTATGTTTTTATTGAACACACGTGTAAACAGTCATAGTGCATTGTGGAAAAAGTACGTGAACCCTTTGATTAAATAACTTATTGACCCTCCTTTGGCAGCAATAACCTCAACCAAACATTTCCTGTAGTTGCAGATCAGACCTGAACCTGAATCAGGAGTAATTTTGAACCATTCCTCTTTACAAAACTGTTTCAGTTCAGCAATATTCTTGGGATGTCTGGTGTGAATCAATCTCTTGAGGTCAAGCCCCAGCATCTCAATCGGGTTGAGTTCAGGACCCTAACTGGGCCACTCCAGAAGAAGAATTTTCTGCTGAAGCCATTCTGTTTTTGATTACTTCTGTGCTTTGGGCTGTTGTCCTGTTGCACCACCCAACTTCTGTTGAGCTTTATTTGGTGGGCAGATGACCTTTCATCCTCCTACAAAATTTCCTGATAAACTGGAATTTATTTTTCTGTCAATGAAAGCGTTTCCAGACCCTGATGCAGTGGAGCAGTCCCAAACCATGATTCCCCCTCCACCATACATCACAATTGAGGTTTTGATGTGTTTTTTTTTTTGGTCAGCAGTGACATCCTCCACGGTGTCCTCCCATGAACTCCATTCTTCTTTAGTGTTTTATGTATCAGCGTCGTTAACAGAGATGTTAGCATGTTCCAGACATTTCTGTCAGTCTTCAGCTGACACCTTAGGATGGATCTTAACCTCATTGAGCATTCTGCACTGTGTCATCTTTGCAGGATGGCCAGTGCACTACACTTTCTCCATTGATAGACAATTTGTCCATTTGACAATTTTACCATGGACTGATGAACATCAAGGCTTTTGGAGATACTTTTGTAACCTTTTCCAGCTTCATGCGAGTCAACAATTCTTTATCTCTGGTCCTCTATTTTGTTCGAGGTGTGGTTCACGTCAGGTCATGCTTCGTGAGAATTGTAAAATTAAAATTGGTGTGTGTTTTTTTTGGCAGGGCAGCTCTAACCAACATCTCCAATCTCATCTCATTGATTGCACTCTAGGTTGGCTGACTCCTGACTCCAATTAGCTTTTCGAGAAGACGTTAGCTTAGGGGTTCACAGACATTTTCCACAATGAACTGTGAATGTTTACACAGTGTTTTCAATAAAAACATAAAAACATAATTGTTTGTGTGGTATTAGTTTAAGCAGAGTGTGTTTGTCAATTGTTGTGACTTAGATGAAGATCAGATCATATTTTATGAACACTTTATGCAGAAATCCAGGTAATTCCAAAGGGTTTACATACTTTTTCATGCGACAGTACATAGCTTCACATAAACAATACATATATAATTCTGCAGGGCCTTTTTTAAATTTGTGTCTGGCAGTAACAAGATGAAAATGATAATATGATTTTCATTTTCACATAAAAAGTTCAACATTTGAGAAACAGTGTCCATCCACTTTTACTGCGTTTGAGCACCAGTATAAACACAGAGAATGCCTCCTCCCATCTTGCTGGAGTCTTGTGCTGTGTCAGCTCACAACATGGTCCCTCTGTCAAGTGCTTGATGGAGCAGGTCTCTATAAATATATTTTTGATTTCCCATTGCTCGTCCAGACCAGATAATAGTAAGGAGCAGCTTTAAGTCCAAGCTGGGATAGCATGGCTCCTATTTGGGTCTCTCTTACCGGTCAGCCACAAAATGGCGGGATTGTGCAATAATCAAGATGCCGCCTGCTTACACTCGGAGCAACAACATCGGCGGGTTTTGGAGTTAAAACATTGAAAAATATTTTTTAATCAGTAATTTTGCCCACAACACTGTTGCCCCCTGTGCACACTGAAGCGTAGGAAAATAAATCTGTGCATATCTATCATAGCTATCTCTGAAGGTTCAGTGTGTAAGACTTAGTGGCATCTAGTAGTGAGGGCTGTGAATTGCAACCATCTGTCCATTCTATCACTGCCCCCTACCATTTCAAAGAGTGTAGGACAGCTACGGTGGGTGACAGAGCACAAAAGGTGTTGTCTTCTGAGACAGCAGAGAGTAGCCACTCAAGAAATGAGGTTTCTTTAGCTATATTTATTAAGAAATTATATTTACTTAATTATTCAGTAAAACCAGATATTATTGTGACTTGGCCACGGACAGATAACATGGAAAATGTAAGCCAAGTGTGTGGTGCTTTGATAGCAGCAAAAAATATAAATAAATACTTTGATAGTTGTGCTGAAATAGATCTCAGTCATGACAGAAACAGTTACTCACATAAGGACTTCCTCTTTAGTGGTTTTTCCTACCAAATAAAAGCGTGAGAAGTTTGTTTATTGCAATGCTGTATTTAGAATTGAACTGAGCTTTTATTTTGAAAAATTCTGAAAGACATTAAAAGAGTCTGTAGCCTCCTTGACACACCTCTGAAAGAGCCGTCAGAAAACAGGATTCCCCTAAATGTAGAAATGAGATACTGGGGAATTGCAAAAGCGTCCGTAGGTCGCAGCACATGCAGTGATCTGAGAAACATTTGCTGCAGAATCCATTTGTTGAAGAGAGAAAAAAAAAAGTTGTCCCAAGGTGGGATCAAAAACTCATCCCTTGGGTCAGTGCAAGTCAGTATCATGGCTTATATTCTCATCCACCATCTAATGGTTGAAAAGATTGCTCTGATGAAAAACTTATTTGCAGATCCCTGCTCTATATTATTACTACTTCTTCTTCTTCTTCAAATTTACGTATTCAGCATAGTGATGAGTGTCTACACTGACTGAATTCTACCAGAAGAAGAACGTAGTGATGAAATGCGCTCTGTAGCGCTGTTTGTCCATTTTCAGCTACTGCAGAAACATGACGACACAACGTGGCGACGTCCATGGAAGGGGGAACCCCGGTTATGTAGATATAAATGGCTCATTGTAAGGTAAAAAAAAAAAACATAATGGTTTATTATGTAAGGTCTTCACACACCACTGAAAACATAGTTGTGGATTTCATATTGCATTTCTTGATAGATCCTCAGAAATATTACACACTGGACCTTTAAGTGATTACAATGGTTGAATTATTTTATATTTGAGCACCTTTACATGAACACATTAAATACCACAATTGAGCATTAAAAATGTATTGCATAAACTGAGCACTTCCTATAATCACAATGTTCACGTGGCAAAAAATATAGTACTTTCACTATCTAGAGGAAATTGTACTTGGGCTGTTATTGCTGTTTCGCTGTGGCTACAGGTTTGCAATAAAACTTGTTCTCAATATATGAAATGCAAGCACAATTACACTCCTAAATGAGAACTATTGCATTGTAATTACAACTTCCTTTACACCTCTCCAAAAAGTGTCCAAAAAGTGTACTTGCAAGTGACAGAAATCACACTCCTACTGCGCAAATAAGTCCTGCGCACAAAAAGAAGCCCGAAGGCCATGTTCAGACCGACTGGTACGAACCTCCAGTGGAGAATCAAGGGGAGGAGGAGGTTAGTGACAATAATAGAATCATTCCAGGTTGAAGGAAGCCAGGAGACAGATTTTACAGTACATACGGCGTTTTATTTACAATAAAGAAAAATGTTAAGGTACCCTCGGGGAGGTTCTACAAAAAACAACTTCCCAAAAACAAGGAAGCGCCCACAAATGCCACGAATGAGAAAATAACACAGGATACAATAATGAATACCACCCTCGCTCCACTGAGGGAGTGAACCCCACCACAAGGTTCAGACTTGTCACTTGCTGCACTGCAGTTTCACCCAGCTCTCCATGCCATCTGCGCTCCACACTCTCCACACCCAGTCTGCCTGCTCTCTGCTCCTTATACCGGCTCCTGCGCTCCCGCTGATTGTAAACTGGGGACAGGTGTGCACCCTAGCCTCCTGGCTGCAACATCAGAGGGGGGGGGAAGGGCAGGACCTGCAGAGCACAGACGAGCAGCAGTACACAGACACACACGGCTTAAGGGCCGTAACACTCCCATCCATAAAATCAAACTAGGGGTTTGACTAATTCACAGTCACAACTTGCTTTTTTCTTTCCTACCACTTGGCAAAAAAAACAAACACTCCCACCCACTCTCAAACATCTTTCCCCAGAAGATGAATAAAGAAATCTCACCTGCGGGACAACGCGTCGGCTATTACGTTGTCAGCCCCTGTCTTATGCCGGATCTCAAAGTTGTAACCCTGCACCAACAGAGCCCACCTCATCAGGCGTTGGTTGTGGTTATACATTCGGGACAGGAAAACTAGAGGGTTATGATCTGTGAAGACAACAACTGGAGAGGGGCTATAACCAACATAGACTCCAAAATGCTGCAGAGCGAGCAGCAATGCGAGGGTCTCCTTCTCTATGGTGGAGTAGTTTAGCTGATGTTTTTTAAACTTGACAGAGAAGTAGCTAACCGGATGGCACACCCTCATCCCAGTCTCTTCCTGTGTCATAGCAGAATTTCTTCAACGCGGACTTGAGCATCTGGTGCCAACGTTCAAGCGCACCTTGTGATTCCGGGTGGTAAGCGCTAGAAACGGAGTGTGAAATTCCCAGTGCTTGCAACGTCTGACAGAAAGTCTTGGAAAGGAAATTGGTACCTTGGTCGGTTTGTACAACTTTCGGCAGTCCAAAGGTGGTGAAGAATTTTGTGAGAGCTTTCATGATGGCGGGAGCGGTAATTTTTCTTAAGGGCACAGCCTCAGGAAAACGGGTGGACACGCACATCACAGTTAGCAGAAACTGGTTCCCTGACTTAGTTCTAGGCAAGGGACCAACACAATCCACAATGACATGCTCAAATGGTTCACCAACAGCAGGAACTGGATGCAGTGGGGCAGGTGGCACGATCTGGTTTGGTTTCCCCACGATCTGGCATGTACTGCAAGTTCTGCAGTAGTGCGCTACATCGGCCTTCATGCCTGGCCAGAAAAAATGTCTAAGCACACGGTTGTAAGTCTTGGCGACGCCTAGGTGACCCGACCACAAGTGTTCATGTGCTAGCTCTAGCACATGCCGGCGCCACCCCACCGGAACTACAACCTGATAAACAGTGTCGCGAACCCCAGTCAGATCGTGGCCGTCCCACCATGAGGAACCCACTTGCGCATTAACACTTCATCCTCAACGAGAAAATGCTGCTGACTTGCTCGCTCACTAGCATCACACCCAGCTGCAGCAAAACATTTTGCCAGGGAGGAATCACTCTGTTGAGCATTGATAAGGAACTCGCGGGTTAATGGCAAGGTTCTCTCAGGAACAGTGACTGAGGAGGTAGCACTTACAGGCACCTGTGTTAGACAGTTCTCTGCCCCACCACTAGAGGGCAATTGGTCCTCCCTAAACACAGAGGGGAACAATGAATCTGAAAGATCCACTCCTTGGGTCTGCTTACGCGCTTGCGCCCTAGTCAACACACTGACCGAAAACACTCCAGGGTGCTTTTGAACCAACTCATCAGATTCAACTTCAGGGATAGGAGTATCCACCACCTCTGGGTCTGGAAAAACCTTTCCACCAGCAATGTCATTTCCTAGGATAAAATCTACACCATCAATAGGAAAATGAGACCCAACAGCGACGGGAAAGAAACCAGACACTAGCTTGGACTGCACATGAATAGAATGTAAAGGAGCAGGTACAAAGCTCATCCCGATACCTCGAACTACAGCGCTCACATCACGGGCAGATTGAGGGTTCAATGGCAGTACGCTAGCTAAGATAAATGAGCGTGAGCCACCCGTGTCCCTCAGCACTGTGACCGGGCGCTGATCATCAGGTTTACTGGTGAGGGATACCAGTCCCTTGGAAATAAAAGGCCTGAAACATTCATCAGGTTCCCCCACAGCCAGCTGACGATCATAGGGAGACACAGTCTTAATCAACCCAACTCCTTTTGGCGGTTTAGCCACTGGAGGCTGGGGCTTTCGTTTATAGAGAGC
>NC_060157.1:27307290-27312468 GCF_021292245.1 Micropterus dolomieu | reverse complement strand
ACTCCTCTTGTTTCGTTCTGTATGCAAACAAGGAAATCATTCACTTGCCTAACAGCTGAGGCGTTACCAGTCAACATGAGAAGCCAGAAATCATTTATGTCTTTTCCTCACCTGTTGAGATCACAGGAAAAAAAAAAAAAAAAAAAAAAGTCCTGCATATACGTTTACAGCCAAATGTTTTTCCACACAAAAACTTCCTATTTTTACAATCTGCATGTCGGACAAAACTTTTTCCCCAAAGTCAGTCTGCACAGTAGCACTCATGAGTATGATGCATAGCCAGTGGTGTTGCAGCACAGCCAACTCAGGATTATAGCTGAGAGTAAACCAAAACTGATTTTGAGGATGATACCAGGCTAAAATGTCAGTGCATGACATTGTTGAGATAATCCAATACTAAAATGTCCACTGGATGCGGCTGTATCGTGTTCTGACTGAGCTCCAGCTCCATCCAACTAAAACCTAGAGTAAAAGAATGTCTAAACAGGAGACATTTCAGATGCATTTTTTTGGTCGACTGATGGAAAAGATACGCTCCTATTTTATCTATCTTTATAAGTCTATTTTCTTCCATTTTATGTGCTTAACTACTGATTGTGTGTTGGGCTCTGGACGCTGCCAAAATGTAGGTGACCTACCTAACCTTCTCTTATAAATTTCCTGTCAATTGTCAGTTAAAATTGTCAATGTGTACGCTGCAGTGTGGAGCCTGATTTGAGAGGCTTTTACTTTGTAACAGACAATACTTTTAAACTGAAAAGTTTGTGGTGTCACTGTGAAGACACGAGGGAGAATGTTATACTGTTTAACAGAAGCAACCTAAAGATACTCCTGTAAAAGTACCAAAAATTTGTGTCAAAAAAGTGTGTCAAAAACTGATTTGAAGTCAGTGAAATAACTAGTCACTGTAGCTAACTCTACAGCAGGCACTGATAGTAAATACAGTTTGTTCTGCTGCATGATCGGAATATATTATATATTATATAAATATTGGCCAAGTACTCAAAATTAATTCCAACTTATTATCAAAAACAGCATTGAATTATAACTTGTTTACACATGGATTAGTGATATAAAGAAGTGAAAGTAGGTGAAATATCCTCCAAAAGTAAGGGTATTGTAAGAAGCTCTGCCAGGTACTTCGTCTACATCTAATCTTTCTGACATCACCACTGGTATGAACTTTAGAGATCAGTGGTGGAAAATGCCATATGATGCCTCAATTTCCAACTTGAATTTTAAAGGATATAGTAGTTTAAGATATATTAGAATTTGAATAGAATCTAAAAATGTGGGGGAAAAAACCTTGCTCACATTAATAGTAACTATCAATACACAAAATTATTTTCTCTGCAGATTATATATACAGTATCTCAAAAAAAATTTTTCAGATTCTTCTAAATAGTTGATTATATCTTTTCATGTGACAACACTGAAGAAATGAAACTTTGCTACAATGTAAAGTAGTGAGTGCACAGCTTGTATAACAGTGTAAATTTGCTGTCCCCTCAAAATAACACATCACACAGCCATTAATGTCTAAACTGCTGGCAACAAAAGTGAGTACACCCCTTAGTGAAAATGTCCAAATTGGGCCCAAAGTGTCAATATTTTTGTGGCCACCATTATTTTCCAGCACTGAGTCCCTAAGTGTTAAAGGGTTAGAGTCCCCCTAGGATTACAGTAAAAAATTAATAAATAAAGGGATAGAGTGGGAGATGGGGAATAAAAGGAGTATAATAAGCAAAGGTGAGAGACCTCCTTGTTTTTATTTCTATTTAAGTCTTTTTCATATTTTCCTGTTGCTTATATGTTTTATGTAAAGCACTTTGAATTACATTGTTGTTGAAATGTGCTATACAACTTGCCTCCTGTTCTGACTGGAACTTGTCCTGTTAAACCGCTGTATGGTTTTGGCCACCGTGCTGCAGCTCAGTTTCAGGATCTTAGCAATCTTCTTATAGCCTCGGCAGTCTTTATGTAGAGCAACCATTCTTTTTTTCTTTTGCCATGAGGTGCCACGTTGAACTTCCACTGACAAGTATGAGGGAGTGTGAGAGCTTGTAACACTAACGAGTCACATGACACCGGGAAGGGAAAATGGCTAATTGGGCCCAATTTGGACATTTTCACTTAGGGGTGTACTGACTTTTGTTGCCAGCAGTTTAGACATTAATGGCTGTGTGATGTGTTATTTTGAGGGGACAGCAAATTTACACTGTTATACAAGCTGTACATGCATGACCTGCACCCTCTCCCCTCCTCTGTGTCTCTCAGCCACCTGATCAGTGGACTCTGCCGACGTTGACGATAACTACGCTCGTTAAGTAGGCCTACGTGGTGCAATAAAAACTTACTGAGTAAAAAGCCAATACTTTACCAACGCCATGTTTTAATCTGCTCAGTCTCTCATCCACCGCAGGTGTGTGGTGCTTTTACACAGGCACAGCGCTAGTTCGGCTAATAGCTAATTGTCACAAACAAGCTAAAGTGAAAGCTGCCTGTCTTAAGTAGCTATTAAGCTTAGTTTACCACATACATTAAAATATGGCACATTATAAACTCAGCTGGTGGCTGAGACAGACCAGACCTCCTCTCTACCAGCAGCAGCAGAGGGAGGAGGACAGGAGGGACTGAGTTGTTCATTCTTTCTAAACTTCACTCAGGAATATAATTTATTTTACTGACATTTGAGATTTGTTTCCAGAGAGATATCAGTGACTGCTGTTGGAAATCCTGTTGCTGCTCTAGAAACAACATTTAGTTAAAATATAAATTATATATAAATTAAATATTAATACCAATACAATTATGTCAATAAAATCCTAATGATACCAATCCCAACCTCTGACAAAATGACCGGCCCACCTCCGTGTCCTGGTTTTAAAATCCGGCCCAATTGAATTTGTAATTGAATAGCCCTGCTGTACACTCATTACTTTACATTGTCATTTCTTCAGTGTTGTCACATGAAAACATATAATCAAATATTTACAAAAATGTGAGGGGTGTACTCACTTTTGTGAGACACTGTATTTAAAATTGACCATTTGGTTTTGCAAAAGTGATGCAAGATTTAGTTATTTCCATTATTTTATAATAAACAGGATTGAAAGCTGATGAATAATGATTCCTAACACTGGTCAGTGGAACTTTCACAGCACAAGGTTACCATTAATCGCATGATCCTACCTCTTCTAAACGGGTCTTGATTTCCTTCAACAACAAAGAGGATGATTCCCTTTGCTCTAGCTGTTAATCAAAGAATTGATTTTATGAGAGTAACAGAACTGCAAGACTTCCGTCTTTTCTCACCTGGAATTTATCCTCTTTGAACTGGAGCAGGTCTGGATGGTCAGAGCGGAGCAGAAAAATGCGGCTGCTGGTATAGGGGTTGGTGTAAGTGATTTTCCTTGAGCTGCCTCGCTCACCACCAACTGGGACAGACACTTCAAAAGCCTGCGCACGCATGCACGCGCGCGCACACACACACACACACACACACACACGCGCAGTCTGTTAGTGCCACAACTGGTTGGTCACTAAATCAGTAGGACACATCCAAAAATGCACAGTTCCCATGTGCAGCTAATATCAGATTTTTTGACTGCATTTGACACAAAATTTGTACATTGGGCGTGCCTCAAGACCGACTTTTTGTAAGATGTGTATAAGCGATCAAAATGAGAAAAAAAGACTGATTTATGTGGTTTATGTGAGGAAAAAAATACAGTCATTCTGTTGCTGCAACTGTAAATAAATGAGTGCCACCAAACTGGAGTATGATGGAGTTTAAAATGTGAGAAGGGCAGTGCAAGTGCATGATAGAAACACACACATTACCATTTTACGTGGTAAAGCCAGGGAAAAACTCCTCATACCTTGGACAGTACGGGCCGGTGGACGTTGAGACAGAGCAGCCAGGCGGTGACCAGCCGCCGGTGCTCCACATCCACTGCATTCACATACAAGAAGCGGCTGCCTGCTCGCCATGGTTGCACCTTCAGTTGGAGCTCCTGCACTGCTGATGGAGGCAAAACAAACACACCTTTTGGGTCCACCTAAAGAGAAGATATGGGAAGAGACAATTAATAAAGAGAAATAGAGGCACTGACCAACTAAGTTAATGGGAAAAGGTGGCTAACAGAATTGGTGGGAAATAAAAGAGGTGTAGAGATTACAGCAGAGAGTGGGTGAGAGAAAGGGCGACTAAGGTGTGGTGAAAAAAGGTAGAGAGAGGAGGCAGACAATCAAATGAGAGAAAGTAGAGGCAGAAATGTGACAAAGACAGAAGGATGCGAGAATGAGATTTACTGTGTAGCTCCTTTTCAATCTGTTGAGAAAAGCAAAGCTATTCTCCGGCGGTGAGCTTTATCCTATTTTATAAGACTCCTTCGATGCATTCCACAGTGAGCTAACCTGCTGAGAGTCAGATCAAAGCGACCGCTGATGCATACGGGGAAATCTTTTAAAAATACATCTGTAGCTTTTTCAGCCAGTACCCTATTTCTTCAGGGAGAACATGTTTGGGTCGTACTGTATGCATCCACGGTGGCTGTGACAGTCCATCACTTTTTTTCCTTTCTTCCTTTTTTTTTTAAACTATGAGTGAGTAATATGCAATGCCCTTTTATTGCAGCTCTGAGTGAGAAACATCGTCAAACTCTCTCCCTTCTTGTACACAGTTTTGAATACGAAACAATGTCAAGTAAAATAGAGGGCAATCTGACACTCTTGGAATATATTTTCATATGTTCAGGGAGCATACAGCCATTGCTAATTTTTCAGATCATGTCAAATTGTGTTCCAGCATGAACTGACATGATTGCAGGAAGAAATGGGGGAACCTCATAAAATTAAATGACATGACAGGAAAAGCCATTATGCAGCCAACTCGCATTTATACATTCTTGATAATGACTTGAATTGTAACCTGAGGTTATTAAAAAAAGAGACTGTTGCTGTTTCATTGTTTCCTGCTGCTAGGAGAGCAATTTGCATGAAATCATTTTTGGATATGCAGTTTAAAAATTGCTGAAAGCATGCATTAAGAACAATGCCCTCAACTTCTCTTAGATATGGAGGATCTGACATATGATTTGAGCTGTTTTGATTCTAGTTTTTCACTTTTCTACATGTTGCTTCCCATTTGTGTCAGCCTTTGTCCCTGTTGAAAAA
>NC_060157.1:27275848-27307190 GCF_021292245.1 Micropterus dolomieu | reverse complement strand
CACACACACACACACACACACACACACGCGCAGTCTGTTAGTGCCACAACTGGTTGGTCACTAAATCAGTAGGACACATCCAAAAATGCACAGTTCCCATGTGCAGCTAATATCAGATTTTTTGACTGCATTTGACACAAAATTTGTACATTGGGCGTGCCTCAAGACCGACTTTTTGTAAGATGTGTATAAGCGATCAAAATGAGAAAAAAAGACTGATTTATGTGGTTTATGTGAGGAAAAAAATACAGTCATTCTGTTGCTGCAACTGTAAATAAATGAGTGCCACCAAACTGGAGTATGATGGAGTTTAAAATGTGAGAAGGGCAGTGCAAGTGCATGATAGAAACACACACATTACCATTTTACGTGGTAAAGCCAGGGAAAAACTCCTCATACCTTGGACAGTACGGGCCGGTGGACGTTGAGACAGAGCAGCCAGGCGGTGACCAGCCGCCGGTGCTCCACATCCACTGCATTCACATACAAGAAGCGGCTGCCTGCTCGCCATGGTTGCACCTTCAGTTGGAGCTCCTGCACTGCTGATGGAGGCAAAACAAACACACCTTTTGGGTCCACCTAAAGAGAAGATATGGGAAGAGACAATTAATAAAGAGAAATAGAGGCACTGACCAACTAAGTTAATGGGAAAAGGTGGCTAACAGAATTGGTGGGAAATAAAAGAGGTGTAGAGATTACAGCAGAGAGTGGGTGAGAGAAAGGGCGACTAAGGTGTGGTGAAAAAAGGTAGAGAGAGGAGGCAGACAATCAAATGAGAGAAAGTAGAGGCAGAAATGTGACAAAGACAGAAGGATGCGAGAATGAGATTTACTGTGTAGCTCCTTTTCAATCTGTTGAGAAAAGCAAAGCTATTCTCCGGCGGTGAGCTTTATCCTATTTTATAAGACTCCTTCGATGCATTCCACAGTGAGCTAACCTGCTGAGAGTCAGATCAAAGCGACCGCTGATGCATACGGGGAAATCTTTTAAAAATACATCTGTAGCTTTTTCAGCCAGTACCCTATTTCTTCAGGGAGAACATGTTTGGGTCGTACTGTATGCATCCACGGTGGCTGTGACAGTCCATCACTTTTTTTCCTTTCTTCCTTTTTTTTTTAAACTATGAGTGAGTAATATGCAATGCCCTTTTATTGCAGCTCTGAGTGAGAAACATCGTCAAACTCTCTCCCTTCTTGTACACAGTTTTGAATACGAAACAATGTCAAGTAAAATAGAGGGCAATCTGACACTCTTGGAATATATTTTCATATGTTCAGGGAGCATACAGCCATTGCTAATTTTTCAGATCATGTCAAATTGTGTTCCAGCATGAACTGACATGATTGCAGGAAGAAATGGGGGAACCTCATAAAATTAAATGACATGACAGGAAAAGCCATTATGCAGCCAACTCGCATTTATACATTCTTGATAATGACTTGAATTGTAACCTGAGGTTATTAAAAAAAGAGACTGTTGCTGTTTCATTGTTTCCTGCTGCTAGGAGAGCAATTTGCATGAAATCATTTTTGGATATGCAGTTTAAAAATTGCTGAAAGCATGCATTAAGAACAATGCCCTCAACTTCTCTTAGATATGGAGGATCTGACATATGATTTGAGCTGTTTTGATTCTAGTTTTTCACTTTTCTACATGTTGCTTCCCATTTGTGTCAGCCTTTGTCCCTGTTGAAAAATAGAAATCATTGTTGTTCATGGTTCATGGTTGTTCATTAATCAGAAGGTCGGTGGTTCCATCCCTGGCTCCTCCAGTCTGCATGTCAAAGTGTCCTTGGGCAAGATACTGAACCCCAGATTGTGAATGTGTGTGAATGGGATTAATTTCTGTCTTGGATCAGCAGTTGGCACCTTGCATGAGGTGTGTGTGTGTGTGTGTGTGTGTGTGTGAATAAAGACTTGTAGTAAAGCACTGGTCAGACGACTAGAAAGGCACCATATACTGTAAGTGCAATCCATTTACCATTAATAAAGAGACGGCGAAAGTGAAGACAAAATCAAATACAACTTTCCACTTGAAGTCTTCATGGGTCCAAAATCCAAACACGGACCAATGGACAACCTACCCAAGCCTGACGCACAGAAATGAATTTCTAAAAATAAGAACCAATCTAAAAGAAACCCGAGAACAGTCAGCCTCAATCCAAATACAAAATCCTTAGACCTGATCCAAACTCACTGGTTGACACTGGCAGACCGAAATACAGAGAAAACCCCGACACTGGCAGCAGCAGGATGCCCCACCAATTAATAACCAGCTGGTGTCCGCGCACTTACACATCACACTCTCTATCTGCCTCACAAAACAAAGTCTGCTTGGATTCACTTGGGTATTAGACATACTTGAGGCCCACAGCAAAAAGACCCTCCCTGATTAAGTAGCTCAGGTACCAGGTTGTATCCCAGTTACCAGAAACTCGTGGAACCGTGACGACCTCTACTCTCCACACTGCTGAGAACTGGTTTTCTGTTTTGATAAGATCAAGATGGCACCACGGATGGTTGCCTCCCTGTGTTGGTGTGCATTGTTTTCTCTTGTTTTGTCTGTAAATTCAGTTTTCTGCTGTAGCTCTTTCACCAGAGAAAGGCTCAAGCACTTTAGGGAAACAACAACACCAGCAGAATTATTTCCCACTTTTCTTGTGTCAGCAGTGGAAATACTGGAGATTCTGGTCAAAGGGTTTGTCATCTTTGTACATGCAGTGAAATGCTGGAGGAGAGGGAAACACGCCGGTGTGCTTGTGCGTCTCTGCTGGTGTGGACTTCGCCCACCGTTACCGGGAATATTTCTCTCCAACTTGCGCTCACTGTGCATTAAACTGGAGGAACTTCAGCTACTGGTGAGGAAAAACAGAGAATTTCATCCATCTTCCGTTTTATGCTCCACGGAAACGTGGCTGTGTGGATCGATACCAGACACTGCACTGCAGCTGGCAGGCTTCACAGTCTTCAGAGCGGATCATGACACCGAACTTCCCAGCAATACCAAAGGTGGAGGTATTTGTTTTTACATTAACAGGGCTGGTGTAAGGATGCGGCAGTGATTCAACAGCGCTGTTCTCCTGATCTGGAATCTTCCTTCATCAATTGCAAAACCTTCTACTCCCCCCAGGGAGTTTGTTTCATTCGTTCTGGTCAGTGTTTAGGAGGCACAGCGCATGCCTGCAGACCGGATACTGTGTGTGGGGCGGACAAACACAGACTCCTTAGTTATTGTCCTCTGTGACTTTAACAAAGGGAATGTCAGCCATGATCTCCCCAAAAAGAAATGCCCGTCCAGAGAGTAGAACATTGTGGATCAGTGTTACACAACAATCAACAGTACCTTTCACGCTGTCCCTAGCGCTGCACTGGGACACTCTGACCACCTGATTCCTGCATACAGTCAGAAATTCAAGCTCTGTAAACCTGTTGTGAGTATATCAAAGCGGTGGACCAGTGAAGCTATGGAAGACCTTTGGATGTGCTTGGAATGTATTGAGTGGGATATTTTTATGACCTCTACCAACAGTATGGATGAACTCACAGAGTCATATTGATATTTAACAGCCATATTGTACATATTATTTAAGTCATATTTTGTCATATCTTATTGTCCATTTTCAATTTTATATTTACACCTTTTGGCTTGCAGTCCTTGCTTTGTCTTTGTTATATTTTCCACTTACTCTGTTTATTGTTATGCACCCAAATACCAAAGCATTACTACATTTTCAACAAGTCACAGACTCAAAAGTGGTCTACTGTTGAAGATATACCTCTATCTCTTGGGGGTGTGATGAGAAACATTTGACCTTGCGAACAGCCTGCTTCCCCTTCAGCACCAGTGATTGACAGCTCCGCTGGCCAGTCACACAGCTGACATCCACCCGCTCCAGGAAATGCACGTAAATCTGCCAGATCTGGGAGGGAACCGCCATCCACTTATCACTATGGAGAAAAACATCATCAGGGACAATTAAGCTGACGCCCCCTGGAGACGCAGCGGTAGCAGCATGAGGTCGGAGATGAGAAGGGCTGATCTGCAGCTGCACTAGCATTTTAATAAGCAGCAACATCATCATCCTCCTCCTCCTCCTCACTCTCACTGCTGAGAAAAGGGGAATTCAGTCTCAGTGGCCCTAAATGACTGTGAGAGCTGTGAGTGGGAGGCGATGTAGTCACCTACTCAGCTCTGCTCTGTGACAACAGCACTCAAGGAGCATTTGGAATAGAATTCAAGTGTTATGGGTATTTGAGACACACAGGCAGACACAATGTCACTAGTGTTGGATTGACACTACTGATGTTTTCAGATGATACAGCATTTTTTTTTTTACATGTTGCAAATGCCATGCCATAAATGTTTACACTGAATTGCATTAGGTGTTTGTGCAATGCTTTATTTTATGGGTTACATCATTTTGTGACAATTTTCTAAAACATTTCCATGAATCAAGGCTGGCTTATCAACTAGGGGAAACACATAGCTGCCCTGGGCCCCAGTTCCCCTCTGAACCTTAAAACCTCCAGGTTCAATGTGTGTCAAATTGTGGCCATGTGACAAAATGGCTGCCTTTACATGACAAGGGACCATTTAACTTCATATATTTTACTGTAATTGACCACAGAAACACTTATGGCCAGGTCGTTTTATTCCCGAATAGGACGACTGGATGATCTCAGTTTCTAACCCTATAACGAAGCTGCCATGTGGAGTCCCTGTGTTTAACCCGTACCTGCATTCTTATTATTGCATCTATTTCCCACAAAGACTCATGCTTGAGCAGATTCTGCATTGCAGGAAGAGAATGTATTCACCACATTAGACAGTAGACAGACAAGCATAATTTTTGCTGCTGATAGACACTGAATGTTGTAAAATGTAATAATTTACCAGAAAACTCTAGAGCACGTGTCAAACTCAAGGCCCGCGGGCCGAATCCAGCCAGCCACGTCATTTTATGTGGCCCGCGAAAGCTTTAAAGATTCATGATTGTCCTAAAATAAAAGTCAATGCTGCCATAAACTACATCTCCCACAATGTATGTCGATTTTGTGACCCGAGAAGTGACGGCATCCCGCCAATAGATTGCGATGTTTCCACACCCACTACGGTAGTTTTCCGATAGTGGAGATGAGAAATGTATACAAGAAATCTCTAAATGTCCAAGAAGAGAAAAAGTGATGCAGAAGGAAGGCAATTTCATGAATGGTGGGAAAGTGAATACATGTTTATGCTTCAAGGAGAAAAACCTAAATGATGCGAACCTATAGACAAAATAGCTGTTGTTTGTTATTATAAAGACAGCAATTATAAAGACAAAGAATCTGGGTGAAAGAATGGATTAGCACAAGTAGGTAGCAGGAGAGCTGGAGGGGAGTAAAAAGTGTTGTGCAGTGAAAAGTAGCTGCCTGCTCTCATTGGCCGGTTGTAGATGTCGAGTCGGAGTCGAAATTTTCTTACTAAGGCTATATTTTTATATTATATTTTATATATAATTTTATATTTATATTACATCTGATAAATGACTTAACTTGAATACATAATCAAATAAAGAGACAGTTATTTAACAATACGTAAAGGAGTAGTTACGTTTATACAGTCTTACAGTTGCAACTGGCCCTTTGAGGGTAACAGTAATGCTTATGTGGCCCTTGGTGAAAATGAGTTTGAGACCCCTGCTCTAGAGTGTAATTTATAAAATAAAGGCTTTCTAATAGACAAGCAATCTAATGCAGATCAGTTCTGCAGTAAATATGTAAACAGCCAAAACTTCATCATATCAAATATTAGTTGGAATAATGAATACAAACATTTGCCCCGCATATTAAGAAACCCACATATAATAATCCTGATTTAGAAGATTAGGAAGACTAGAGGGCAGATTCAGAAACTTCAGGCAGTCAGACCACCAAATCTCCATCTGATTAGTTAATTAATTCAAGCCTGCGTGAACAAGTGTATTAGTCAAAAATAGAAAGCTTCTTCAGGCTAAGATGAGCGTGTGTGTGTGTGTGTGTGTGTGTGT
Source organism: Micropterus dolomieu (assembly GCF_021292245.1). Classification (NCBI taxonomy): domain Eukaryota; kingdom Metazoa; phylum Chordata; class Actinopteri; order Centrarchiformes; family Centrarchidae; genus Micropterus; species Micropterus dolomieu. The sequence continues at coordinate 27,301,162 of NC_060157.1, read as the reverse complement.
GTGTGTTTGTGTTTATCGTGTTCAAGTTGCCTGTTTAGTAAATAATACATACGTAAAAACCATCACAAAGAACATTTTTAAGTGTGGACTGGGACTCCCTGGCACTTTCAAGTACACATCCTGAGGCTCCCCTGGCACCTGCACAGAAACAGAGTGAAAGGCAGAAAGATAATAAAATGGAGGGGTAAAGGAAATTGTGCTGAAGCTTCAGTTCAGTAATTAATCCCCTGATAATATTAGTGTGAGTTACTATGGTAGGGATTGGAAAATGTAAGAAAAATACTGTCATTCTCTCACCAGCATCCTCGTCTGGCAGATGATGTTGGGGTCACTGCAGCGGATGGAAACGTGAGTCTTGGCATTTAGGTTAACTGGTTAACCCAATAACAAAAAAAGAGGAATAAATGGTTAACTTACAGTCAGTAAAAATGTTACTTTTTGTATTTAAGCAGTTTTTATAAATGGAATCAGTATTAAACACCTAGCTGATCTTAATGACATATGTAATGTGACGTGTTTTATACAATACACACACACGCACGCATTTGTTCAATGTTTTTAATGTAATTCATTTCATTTGTTCTTGTTTTTCATTTCCAGATGCCTCTACATTATTAGCCATTTTTGTGATAGAAATTGTATTATACAACTGTTTTTGTTGATATTTTAGTGAAAACACAATACAATGAATACCTTATTCATTCATATCCACCTTGTATACTGTAGTATGTGCACATTAATGTACGAGTTTACGCTCCTCCGGGACAGTAAGTCACTATACCTTCTGAAAATGTATTAAATAAGCACAAAACCAGCACTAAAAAGTCAATACTATGCAAATAAATAAGATGCATTGAATCTTATACCAAACTATCAAATCGCAGTCAGGGGAGGAAGGGTGGAAGCAGTGAGACAAGGGAGTAATGGCTGATGGGGGATAACTGGGGTAACCTGTGCTACCTGTGGGGTCATGCCAGGGTGGCAGGCGGATGGCTTTCTTGAGGAAACAGAGCTCAGGGTGGTAAAGCCGGAAAGTCTGGTCGACAATGTGAGGTGTCGCCTCCACGTTCACCTGGCAGATGGCCATCGGCTTGCCGTCTTCTGCTTTGAATGTAACCTGTGGAGGGAAGGTGAAAAGTCAGTGGTATCAGCAGCATGCCACTCCTCTGCATGATGTCAATTCCAATGGAAGTAACAGCATCGTCATGGGGCAATAAAACCCCTCGAGCCAAACTAGTAAAACAGACAGATAGCTGGGTTAGAAGCTCCTTAAAGGAGAATTACATTTTTATTACAACTTGGATCTTATGGTCATAGTTTTGTCCATTATTTGCATCAATTTACTTTGCAATCAACAAATGCCCAACATTTTGCTTGTGACCCCTATGTTCTTAAGGTGCACTTACTCTGCCCACAAATTGGGAATTAGTTTCATTCAAAGAATGTTTAAAGGCCTGAAAAGGGGAAGGTATCCAGTATAACAAACAAAAATCCAAATCTAGAGAAATGTAAAAAATACACACACAAGGTGAACCACAATGTTCGTCTTTAATTGTCTCAGCAATGAAGTTATGAGTACAATCAATTTATTTCTACAGATAGGAATAGATAGCCATAATAATTAAAGTATGACCAGTGTTGTAATAATTGGGAACTTGTCTTACAGGCATGGTGAGGTGGGTCATGTATATTTTATTATTTTCTGGCTAACCGCGCCAACTACTTTCATTAGTTCATCAGTTCTTTTCTTCCTGCTTTCCCCTTGTGTTTGTGTGTGTGTGAGACCCTCAGACAATACCGGTCCTGTGTCATTAGACATTCAGAGAACACCTACATTGTACATTCCATGACTCTCTTCAATGAGTGGAATTGCTATGTTTTCTTCTTGAGGCAGTACAAGTCTAAACAACACACAGTTTTTTAAAAAGCCTTTGAGAAGTTTCATTTAAAAATTCAACAGAGTGTGATGATCATAGAACAGGCTGTGGCTGTACAGTAGAAAATAAAAGTTGGCTTCAATCTGAAACCCCCACAGACCTGCTGAATGTGCTTTGATGTTTGCCGCATTAAAATAGCCCTCAGGATCTGTGCAAATCAACACAAATGTTTCTTACATATGCACTAATTACATATGGTTACATATGATAGCTGGTGTATAGATGTACGCCAACATATGCAAACATTTTGGAACTGCCTGTAATCCATAATCCCTAAACCTGTAGAGTTTAGGGATTATGGATTATAACTGAATTACAGGCTATGAATTATGATTGATTGTTACTTCTGAGCTGAGAGTACTGCTGTAGTACAGAATAATCATAATAATAATAATAATGTGTCCATGTCCACATGTTTTGTTTGACCTCCTGCCTTTGCTATTGTCCCAAAATCAGCCCGGAGTTTCCACTTGAACATAAAAAATCTAATAGGCCAGATTGCCAATGTATTAAGCATCATCATGCTCCACAGAGGATAAACTTTTTCCAGTCTGGAAATTCCTAAGGATTGTCTTATTTTGGCAATGTTGGCCAAAATCTGTTCCAAATATCTCCTGCTCTAATTGGCAGATTGCCATCAAATTTACACATTTGGAATGACCTCATGGCCTTTCCTCTGCTGCCACCACCAGGCCAACTGTTATAGTTTAAACCTCACTACATACCCCCCAGAAAAAAAACTCAAGAAAAAGTGAAAACCACTGTTTGTTGTTCCTTCTTACCAACACATTCATATTGTGAGGTCCAATAAACACTGCAGCTTCTACTGTCAGTGAAAGTAATCAGACTACATTGTAGAATACTGTTTTCCAATCACTGCTGTTTGGATGACAGATTAGTGGTATAATGCTAATCAACCAAGTGTTTATTTCAAAAAGAAAAATGACGTATAAGGACAGCTAACATGGCTTTCTTTCATGGCTTTTCGGCAGGATTTTTTCGGATTATTCATAGTGTTCTAATGTTACAAATAAAGGCAGGGGAACTCCAACATCGCTCATCTATAAACATATTATGTTTTATCTATGAAAATGAGTTTAGTGCAGAAAAACTTTGACTGGCCCAGACAGAGCCCTGACCTTAACCTCATCCAGCACCTATGGGATGAACTGGAACACCGACTGTGAACCAGGCCTTGTCGTCGAACATTAGTGGTCGACCTCACTAATGCACTTGTGGCTGAATTGGAGCAAATCCCTGCAGTCATGCTTCAAAATCTAATGGAAAGCTCTCCCAGGAGAGCGGAGGCTGTTAAAGCAGCAGATTTATGTCCATGGTTTTGGAATTAGGTGATTAACAATCTGATTTCACATATAGATGTAATGTTCGGGTGTCCACATACTACAAACTATAGTGTATCATTACACATGCGAATGAAACATCTGAATTAAATAGATTAAACCCAAGCAGTTTGTGCAATTATTTCTTACATTCATTTATACAAATAGACACAAACACACATAGTGCAAGTGAAAGTATGCAGTGCTAAAATACAAAATAAGTTTTGAAATGCTCCGTACTTGTATAGCGGTGGTGGTGGTACAGCCACCCGCTCTACCTCTTGAGCCACAGCCACCAATAATGAAGAGAACCTTCATGTGTAACAGAGTTAAATATCTAGTCATGAGTAATGGACTATTCTCTAAAGTTTCCACATTTTGGTCATTGATTCACAAACTCAGAAGCTGATCCCTGCCAAACAGCAGCTGTCCAAATCGTTGATGGGTCAGATTTGCAGGCCCATGCTGACCTGCAGGAGCGGCCCATATCTGGCTCTGACGATGTGTGCTGACTGACAGCGGTGCCAAAGCTGGCATCCTGACAGTTTTGCTGTTGGGGCTTGTCAGTTTTAGTGGGACACAGATTTGATCCAGACCCGACCTTTGTGACCTTTTGACAGGATTTTTGCTCAGAGCAGCAGTGCTGACACTGACACACGAATACACACATACCGTAGGCAGACACACATACGCTTGGCAGACTGGCAAATATTTCATCATCCCATGCAATGAGAGAGCTCCAGGGTACTGTACTCTACACGAACAACAGGATTACTGCGAGGTACTGCAGGTTACCCAACAGTGATGGTTATCTTTTTTTAGCCGCATAAATGTGCTTACAATGTAAGCTTATATTTACGTCTGCAGAAAGAGGGCCGAAATTTCAACTTGAAAGGATTAATTGAATGGAACAGAACTTATTTTTTTGTGACAGCTGTAGCGTGCAGGGGCTGTAGAGCACATTATGTCACATGGAGATATAAAGCATATCGTCTTATCCAAAGTGCATTTGAACAAGCACTTTCCAATTGTTTTTCCCTCCTCTGAACTTCTGACATATTAAAAATGGTTGAATAAGTGCATAAAATGGGAAAATAACTTCAGAGAAATACTATATATGCATGGTTCATTTAAAGTAGATTAGCCAGACGTGTCATGCTGTCCTCCATTTGGAGATAGTTAAACTCTCCAGCCTGACATTTGCCAGTTGGAGAAGATAAACAATGTTCAGTAAGATAAAAGTGATTTCCAGCATATAATTTTGCTTGACAATCTTGTCTGGCTAGTGTAACTTTTTAAATAGTTGACACTTCAAAGAGTTCTTTGTGTCTGAGCTGTGACCGTGTGGGAGAGGAGAGGAGGGAGGAGGCGGTGCACTGCCACTCCGCAGAGAGTTATCTGGGATTGCGTGTGTATACTAGATGTTATTAGACTTAAGGATGTACCAGAAGGTTGACCCGACTAAACTCAAAATATATATATATCATATATATAATATGATACCATATAATAAACTGAGTTTAGGCGGCTTTATCCTCCTCTACTCTTCTGAATCTATTGATCAATATATATCAAAATGTTTAAAATGAACTACAATAAATCTCTTATCATGGCAGAAAAATATACTGCACATTGCACCTCATTGAGAAAATAAGAAATAGAGGAATGCTGAAGGAGATAAAGATGGTCCAATGCACTGTAAATATTGCACAAAGAATAAGTAGCACACTCTGTACCTTGATAGTCTTGGCAGCAACAATATTGGACAGATTCTTCTTGGCCACCTGAGAACCTTTGCCTGTAGGTAGGAAGCTTGGTCCCTGTGAGGATTTGATTAGAAACAGAATAGTTCTCAAAATTGATCAGCTACAAAAAATAGCAAATTACTATAAATAAACATAAAAAAATATTACAACTGCAGATCAGGAAAGAAAACTGTAAATGATGACAAGAAGCAGAACCACAGGGTGTAAAACCCCGAGTCATCTACAGCAGATAAGAGCATAGCCTATGTAAATGACATTTATTGCGAACTGTCCTTCTGGCATTAAATTAACTGTCAAGCCTGAGTTGCGACTGCATATGTAAAACTTGCCCTAGGAATACATCAGTTATGGTTTTTAATCCTTGAAGAGTAGTGACATTTATATCAAAGAGATTTCACTTTGGACCACTCAAGGCCACTCAGTTTTTAAAATACTTTCTTGAACTGGAATCAATAACTAGACTTGTGAAATACTGTGATATCGGAAGTTAGACGGAGAGAAAAACTTTGATCTTTAGCATCTGTGGTGATGGTAATATGTAGTGACTGATTCTAAAAACAAATCTTTTCAAACCTTTTCAGTGGTTCAAGCATAACATTGGACTGCTGAAAATACAGTGCTATGTATCAAAACAGTGCATCCTGCAATAATTACCGTTCTTAAAAACACAGTTTTATAAGTTGACCATTCCTAACCAATCCATTCCACTGTACCTGGAGAGCCATGGTGTAGTCGCAGAGGAAACTCTGATATTTCAGGGGAATATGGATGCTCTCCTTGGGTCTGAGGTAAACCCTGGGAGCACCTTCCTCCAAGTGGAACATGTTCTCCTCCAATGGGGTCGTGGTTTTGGTTAGTGCTTTGAAGTAACGCCACTCATCTGTGTTAGTGATGACGCTGGATGGAAAGATTAAAGGACATGAGTGAGATGAAAACAGGCTCTTGTATATCTTCAAGGTATGCATCCAGGATCAAGGTCGGATTTGTTACACAATCAGGAATAACGCTGAACACTGTCCTGTTCATTACATACTTAAAGTCTGATAAGATGGTACTGACAAAAAAAAAAAACATACTGATGTTTTTGGTATTCTTTGCTTCTTAACAGATGTTTGGCTAACAATACTGACCATGGTGGTACAGAAAAGTCCATGGGATTATTAAAATGAATTGGTATCAACAATTATATAATATCAATTGGTATCGTCTTGGAAACATGAATGTTCTCAGCAAATTTCATGGCAATTTGGATACTAGATTTTGCAGTATCTAAAGCAAAGGTCACTGAGCATCCAAAATACAAATGGTTCATCATCTGGAGAGCACGAATGTAATTTTTTTCCCGATTTAAAATTATGTTGTTGTGCAAGCAAATATTTGCCTAATTCTGGTGGCGAGATATTTTGAGACTTTAAGTCCCTAGTATGGGTCAAGCTCCAAGATCACTGGAAACTACACTTCCCATGATCCAACTCTTATTTGACCCTGCATGGTAAACACCTACATGTCTTTCAAACTCCTCCCAGTTTGTAACAGATGCTTTCTGTTATAAATGTGTTGTCTCCAAGCCCAAGCTAAGATAATAACCCTGAACATAAGATGACATCACAGAAGTCATTATACAGTTCATACACTTCATGAATGAGATCAATGAAATGCCCCTTGGTAATTCAAATTCCCAGCTCCTAGTGTTTATACCTCCAACTTCATCAGCCCTTCTCATCTAAGCTTCCTCAGTGAAATAGGATCATGAACACAACAAAAATCAGATTTTCTCCAAACTGCTCCAGCAGGTAACAGGACCTTCTCTCACTCAATCACCTCTCAATCTAAAAGGTGCTCCAGGTTAGGCTACTGCACAGAGCTTTTCTATACAATCCAAATGAAAATGAATTGCACTCTAACACAGTATTGCAACATAACACAGCATCAGTGTTTCCCACAGAATGACTGTGGTGGGACATGGGGGCGTGTATATGTATTTTTTACTGGAAAAAATAGGAAGAATACATTACCCTATTTCTAATAGGTTATTTCTTTTAATTCTACTTAATTATCCACCTTATTTTAGTGTTTCCTCACAAACTACAGTTATCTGCTAAACTTGCTTTTCCATTTAGACACACCTACACCGGTGTCTCTCTGTCTTTCTTTCCCTGAATATGTCTGCTGTGATGACTTTCTTTGTCAGCAGTTTTATAAAGTTGCCCAAAATACCCTACTCAGCTGGGACAGCTGGGTTTTCACAGCAGCATGTGAGCCGTGTGTGGAGGAGCCTTGTTGTTAATGACGTCGCCTTGATCAAGACCAACGTGGCATTGAATGACATTGGCACCAACAGGCTTTACCTGGTCCGGGCTTGTAAAATATCCACCGTGTACACATCTTCTGACATAATACCAGATAACGTCTCTCCCTCTGTCTCCTCTGCCAAATATATGTTAATATGCATTCTGATGAGCAAAGTTTATGTGTGGGGAAGCTTATTTTGGCCTTACAGGTATTACATATTGTGAGTGTTGTCTTGCGTGTTTGTGTGTGTGGCTCTAACAATGGTTGCCGCCCGTGGAACGCCGTGGAACGCCGTGGAACGCCGTGGTACGCGCTGCATGCGTACATGTGACTGGCACAAGTAAGCGCTCATGGCCGGTTAAGCTAAAACAAAACGATTCTGATCACCGAACGATCAGTGCATCTCCACAGGATCCAGCAAAGCATCGAAAACAATATAATTCCCTTTAGTAGGCTAAGGACAAACAATATTGATCTCCCATTCTTACAAACTGACTCTAGCACTGTTAAGTTCACTGTATGGCCAGCAATTGAAGTGAGCTAATTCCACAGTGGCAGCAGTCAACACGCAGCACACAATGCATCCTTTTTAATTACCGATGACAGCTTTCATAAATGTGTATAAAGGTCAGTGAAAGCCCTCCTACAATCCCCAACGAATGGATTTCCAGGGAGAAAGCAACAGGAACAGATAACACATTCCAACAGAGGGAGGACTCGTATCCACTCTTTCCTCTTCCTTTGAATGCAAAAATTTCATGCACAAATGCATAAAGTGAAATGCGGCTTTAAACATCAAAGGTTTCAACCCATGGGCATGGAGAGGGGATTTCTTTCAATAGGAGCGTGAGAGTTTATGAATTTTTCAGAGTCCCACCTCACTAACAAGATGCAAGAGCAAATTCCATGAAACTTATTTGGAGATTCCCACCTGTGCACTTGGAATAAAACATTTTGCTTCTGGCTAAATCATGACAACTAAGAGTCTATGTGTGTATGGCTTTCACCTAAGCCTCCATTAAAAAACCCACGGGTTGATTCATTTTTAAAGAAAGAAAATAGAAAAGGTAGGAGGTGAAGTGGACAAACAAACAAAAACACACACAAATAGAGGGAAAACAGAAGGACCAAAATGAAGATGATTAAAAGGATATCAAAAGAGATAATTGAATGAATGCAGAGTTGGTAAAGCACAGAGAAGACAGCTAATGAGAGGGAGAACTAATGACAGAACGCAGCAGCACGGGCTACAGCAGAGGAGCTGTAGTCTCCTAGCCAGCAGTCATGGCTCACACTAGGCTCTGCGAGGTCACGTGTAAAAGGTAGCCATGCAAAATGGATGGCAACAGATAGCAAATGCATCCTCCACATCAAGAGGAGCCTCAGGGCTCTAAACCACTGCAGACATCAAAGCTACAGCTAGCCTAGCTTCTCTTTCAGTACCCCACCTTCAAAGCCTGACACCGAGGGTCATAGTTTTTTTCTGTAGAACAAAGAGCTAACCCAAGGCTTGCTTGTGTTTTCAAGAAAGCTAGTTGTCAAATATTGGTTAAAATATTGATGAGGAAGTAACAGAAGATAAGGCTTGGTGCACTGACCGAGATGTGGTTCATGCGCTCCAGGACGAAAGAGGTACAAGGGATGGATTTGTGATTTGTGTACATATTCCACAGCCCTTCAAAGAGTTGCCATGTTAGTGTAAAACAATGACTCAGTGCTTGAAGTGGAAAAAAATAGGTGCCAGTACTCTCCATTCACATGTCACCCCCCCCCCCCCCAAGTATAAATTAGTGTATTGGTAAATAATATAACATTAAATTCAAAGTATAATGTTAGTATTATATTTATGTATTTACAGGTCACACGATAGAGTATTTGTAATGTTTAAACAGTTTATTAGTTGAGGTTACACAATTCAACTCTTTGTTCACAGATAACACTGTAGTTTAGGTTACAGCTAATGTTAGTGTATTCATTATTATTTCAGAAATTAGTATAGACCACTAATATAACTTACCACTAGTAGTATTACATTTTGGTTGTTGTTTTTATTCATTAAATTATTGTGCAAGAAAAATGCTCTATGTGGTGGTTAGTCTCTGATTTGTTAATGCTAAGTGCTAACTTGTCATAATCATAACCATTCATGCGGAACACTGAGTTCAACATTTCAAAAATTAGCTGATTGCTGTGAACAAGGGCGTCACTTTTTGTTGAAAAGTGGTGGGGACATCAGGGCTCAGATTAGCGCTGTGTTTTAACATTATTTTGAAGAAATATTTGATGAGTCGGGGGTCTAGGGGCACCCTCCCAGAAGATTTTGAGCATTAAACTCTTAAAAACTGCATTCTGGAGAAACTTTCTGCACCAATTTACGGTGGAAATGTCATAATGTATATCAAGGGAAACAAAAGTCAGCTGGCAGTTGAAAATTCAATATATAAATATATAATGCGGTAATCAGTAGCTTGTTTTTTTAGCTTAACTTGCTTTGTTGGATAATGTACATTTGTTTATTCTATATTTAAATTGCATTGCATGTTTTCTTATTGTGCAAATAAACCTTTCTCAAAGCATCATTCAGGCCTGTTCCCTAAAACCCACAATTCTGGGGTAGAATCACATCAAAGGAAGAAGCTTCCTTGCTAATTTACACATTTGTGGATCTTGTTAGAGGTGGCAGACGGTTTGATGTAAAGTGTCACTCTGCCTAAACAGAAAATAAATAAATAAGTTAAGAAGGGCGCTAAGCCGACCAGAGGACAGATGCAGGGATTGATGACTCTCAATTAGACTTGGTAGGCTCAGTGGCCGGGCTAATGCCATAATGATTCATCCATGGCACACTCCAGCCTTTGTTGATCAGCGTGATATATGTTAATCCAAAGCTCAGGCATGAGCAGAATCCATAACAAAAGATTCTGTGTGGGGATTAACAACAACGCTAACTGAAGGAAACAAACACGGCAAGGATACCAAGAACGGGTGATCCAGGAAACACCAGCCATAATGGCTGCTCTGTGTAGAATATTTAGCATCTCACCAGCATTATGCCTGCATCTGTGTCAAGGACAACAGATTGTGCTGCTGAAGGAGCTTGAGTCTGCTTTCTATTTTTTTTTTATAGGGCTACAATATTTGTGTGAACAATAGGGTGAAGTGTAGCAACATAATCCTAGACGCTCAGAATATCTTTACACGGCCACTTACAATTGCTATATATGTCAGAGGTCATACGTACGCTTCTGCAGCAACTAGGGGTTAAGTGTCTTGCTCAGGGACTCATTGGTGGATGTGTCACATGGAGAACTGAACCCAGGTCTTTCACACCACAGGCATGTGTCTTATCCACTGCCCCATCACCACTGCACCCCTATGCTGCTAAATTTAAAATGCGCGCACAAACAAAATGTGTCTAAACAGTAAAAAAAACTAAATAATTTGAAACCCTAAAACACACATGCACACATGCAAATACACACATTAGTACACACCTACACACACGCATCATATCAAAACAGTGAGGAAGCTGTGAATTAGACTCCCACAACCTGAATAAAATGCACACAAGTAAACATCATCATGACTGGATTTTATCTTGACTTTATGATGTTAGTGTTTCATATTTTTAATATTTTAAACGTTTTTGAATGATGCGATTTTTGAATAGTTTTTGTAAAGAAGCTTTGCTTGCATTACTACTACATGTGCTTGTTTAAAATTTGTTTAATTCAGCAATATATGTAAACACAGAATACAAGCCCAGGACTTTAATTTGTTAATAAAACTTGTCAGTGTTGCAATTGAGCCAAGCTCGCGTCACTGGAAAATACATAAATAAACATATTGTTGCTCTCAAATTAGTAATTTGTAGTTGAGGAACCAGACGACTCTGGAAGATCATGTATCATTTGCTCTAGCAGATATGCCTGGTCTCCCATTCAGACAGGTTTCCACCATTCCTGGATATTGTTGGGCCAATCACTGACTGTCTCCATAACAGTCAGTCTGTCATTGCAGTATTAAAGCTGTAATTGAATACACAATGGTTATAACAGACTTGTCTCTCGCTGCTGCTTGTATCACTCTGCTAAGCCCCTCCCAGGAGAAGGAGCCAGTTGCCCTGCAAAACCCCATCCTGCGAAAGGCTCACTCTCTGTGGCGAGAGGCTTGCCAAGACGGCGGTCTCTCTCGCAGCGACTCGTATTCCCTAAGACGCAACTCCAATACTTTGCGGCCCAGGGCAGAGCGCCCCAGGCTTCAGAGGCAGCTGCAACAATGTCTAACAGCAGGATAAAAGGCTAGTACACCACTGTCCCTCCTTAATTTATTATCCCCCACTGTTTGTCTTCATGCCTCTTTGCCACTTGTTGATACGAGCGCAATGGCATGTGGAGCTGGGACATGTTCACACATGTTTTGCTCTTGTTGGCAAAGGAGGGATGGGCAGTTCTTTTATTGCTGGTGGTTGTTTCTCAGCCATTGTGTTTGCGATACTTCTGAAGCTGTGTGCTGAAGATATTGAGCTTGACTGAGTGAGAGCATGCTCGGGGAGGGGGGCTGTGCAGTGTACGCTCGACCAGTGATTGACACCGCGTTAGAGACACGTCCGAATTTAAGGATAAAAAAAAGTTATTTTGATAGAAGTTACCCACTAAACCTTTAAACAAACTTAAGGATCTAAAAAATTAACAAATAACTACACTTTCGTTGATAACAAAGATGTTATCCACATACGTCCAGAGGCCCCTTGATAACGCCCTTTAGAAACTGACAATGAACTTAGAGGTTCCTGCTAGACTAGGTCATGTGTGCTCTAGAACAACATTGTTTAACCGGCTAAATTTGAAGTGTATTCACGTATCTGCATCCGCAAAAGAAAATGTATTAACTCAGCTCACTTAAATTTTACTGTCTATGGTCTGACAATCATTGCTGTTTACCAGTATATGCATTTGATATGGCATGACACAGTAGGAAAGGCAGAGGTGAAAATGATAACATTAATGATGATTTAATTCCATTTAGCTGCTTCAGTTCCAGGGTCCTGGCATTGTGCATGCTGGTTCAGTGGCACACCGTCAATACTTACTAGGATACCTGAATAGAACAGAGCCACCGTTAATGTCAGGTGTTATCAGTAACACCTGTGCTTTTTCTACGATGACAAGACAAAATGTCTGCTGTGAAAAAGGCCTACTTTGCACTATTGCACTACAACAACATTAGGCTACAAAGTGGTATATGTACAGCTAACTGATAATAGCTAAAGCTGGACAGCATTGCTAAGACAGCGTGACATCACAACTGTATAAAAAGAGTCCGTTTCATGGAACTCCAATTACCTTTTGTTTCAGAGGTGGCCTTGGTCTGGAGCGGCCTTCCACAAGGTGGGTTATAAGCTGGTTAGTAGTAAATTAACTTGGTAGTCATAGGACCAATAATAGACTAGAAGCAATGCGTTAAGATTGATGTCAAGGGTCTTGAGGGCCATGCCATCCCTTTCCTTCTTCTTCTTGTGTTAACAATGGTAGTATAATGTTGCCTTACTGCCCTCTACTGTTAAGTACAAAGACTGGTGGGGACCAATTTTGAGGAATAGGGGAGGAACTAAACCACCACTTCTGGATTCAAGAGTGAGGGCACAGCATGATTTCCTAAAGCAGGATGAAAATAGGTTCTAAGAGCTACACCATCACCTTTGGAAACACATTCAGAATGTGACAACACAGTTTCACGGCGGGGCACGGCTGGATACGGTCTGATAATGGAAAGCACATACAGTACAGAAACCAATGCTCACAGTTGATGTGTTAGACTTGGCACACACCTACAAACTTGTAAAAGCTACCAAATTATAAGATGAAACACGTGAATAACAAACACATTTTTCTTAGTCAGTGGGAAATATAATCACACTAAACAAACTGTTAATTCTGGGACTCCACCTTAATGTCAACTCACTGTTTGCAGAGTCTTACCTGAGTTCAGGGTCATCACTGTGAATGGTGACGGTCTGAGGCACATTAAAAGGATTTTTAAGGACAAACTCCATGTACTCAGCAGTGCCCAGGCTGGGGTAGAGCAGGTGCTGAGTGGTGATGGCCTGGCTTAGCATATTGGCAATGCCCTCTGCCTTGCTGCGCTCTTCACTGGGTTTGATCTGATGAAGTTCTCTAGTAAATTGGTCTACCTTTGTCCGATCCTGAAAAAGACATTCCAATGTATCGCCAGACAACACAACACCGTGTCATTCTGTAAAATATGTAGAATTATAACCTCAACTTTCTGTCGTAAACATCCATCACAGTTTACAAAGTGACTTCCTGGTTTAATATTAACCTACCTTACTTGCCATAGTTTGCACACCCAGATATTTTGTGCAATAAGAGGTTATTACCAACATTTTGGGTGTGATCACTCTGTTTTAACTCCCCAAAAAAAGTGGTTTTGATAATTTGGCTAAACTTTCTGACATTTTTGTGGTGAAGTTGCTGTGTTATGTGCAATTATTTTGTTGGGAACAATGTATTCATAACTGATAGGAATTATGGGCAAAACTAAGAAAATAAAACCCAGGTTGCAGGCAAGGTTACACTTAACCACACGATGCCAAGGACTGTAATTTAAACACCTCAAATTGAGTTTCAAAATCAGAATAGTAAAGCTAAGTTTGTGAGAAAAATATAATACAGAGGTTTTCAACAGGTCTAGCGCACTGAAATTATGCCGGGGATAAACCAGGACCATATTAAGTCATTGCTATCAGCCCAGAAAAGTCAAATCCAAATTGAATTGCAAAGCAATGTTGAAAATCAGCTTCCTGTGCAAGCAGGACTCAGTTATATTCCACATTGTATTGGCTGTTATGAGGGTGTGAAACAACTGAAACGCAGGTCTTACCAGAGGAAATGTAATGTGTTAAATGTCTGAGACAGACATGCACCACAGCCAAAATCACATTTAGCATGTGCACCCATGGGTGAAAGTACAAGATGTGCTTTCGGGTAGAAGAACAATTAACACCTTCTTGTACAGTCACTAAAACACAGAGGGTTGAAGGCCACATCGCCACGAGAATTGTAACACTGGGTGGCTGTCTGGGAGACGCTCCATGCCTCTATGAAAGTTCCCTCAGGACATGTTTCAGAGCCAGAAGGAGAGCTGTTTTCCTGTCCTTGTTGTCCGTTTGAGATTTAAGTGAAGAAGACACACAGGCGTGGACTAGTGTGCTTTACAGATAAGCAGCTATTCTAGTCTCCCCTTGGCTCAAGTGCAAAATTTGACCTCACCGTGACCTTAGCCGCTTTAGCATCTTCCTTGCCCTCCCGCTGATGCACGGCAGCCATGCAGCTGAGCTTGCGGCGCCCACCTTCGACCTCGTTTAGGTTGTGCTCTCCAGGGATAATGGTGCCAGCTCTGACCCCGCGTCTGAACGGTGGCATGTGATCCCCATCAGTCTCCCGTTTGTGCGCTTGTGCAGTGTTCCTCGCTGTGAAGGAGAAACAGGCCGCAATCATGAATGTACTTACTGAGCAGAGTGGAATCTAATCTCTCTCCATTTTCACCATATGCTCTAAAAACCCTCCAAATGTCCAAGGGAGAGAGGCACTGACTGATTAAAGTATTGTTGGAGCACAAGAAACAACAGCTTGTACACAAATATTCCAGTCAAACAACTGGCACCACTACAACTGGGCCAAAGCCCTATTGAACAGACTTGTTCTCGCCTCCCAAATTATTTTTTTACCTCTATGTATCCTCTGCAAGCACCAAAATATCTACTTAAAATACCTGAGTCTCTCTATTGTTCACTAAATAATCCATCTTTATTAGGATTATGCAAATTACCCTTGTTCTTTAAAAACTTTGACAAGACAATTTGCCTAATCCTGCACTTTGAACAACGCTCAAACATTAACTAACTATAAACTCTTCCCAAATCGTACTTCTGGTATCTGTTTGTGTTTAGACACTTAACATTTGACGTTAGCTTCTTTTGATAAATGGGGGGAAAAGCAGGTTAGCAGGGTATATTTCTATTTCTAGTAGATTATTTCTTATTTTACTATTTTAATTCTACCTTCATTCTACACCTTATTTTAGTGTTTACTAACTACTTGAATCGGCTCCCTTTCCCTTCAGTTGTCTTTTCCTCACACTCACACACTACACTTCTGCTGCAAACACGTCGACTTGCCCCGCCCTTTTCTGTTTCTCTCTCCCTGTATTTTTCTCCGTTTTCAGCAGCAGTTGTGCCGGCATGTGAGGGAGGCTTGTTAATGACGTAGCCTATCGAGACCAACGTGGTACAAATGACATCTGGACTGGTGTGTTCACTGTTCCTTTACCTTGTCTGTGCAACTTAATAAACCTGGGCGGCCTACCCACGTAAAGTCTATCTGTGGGAAACACTGTTAAAGTTAGGTCAAGCTGTAGGTCAATATTTTGTATATACTACACATGCAACTATTTTATTGTCTTCCAACTGTGTGTCACATGACTATTTTGGGCCAGTCATATTCTCCAAGTCAGGCTAGTTTAATTAGCCCAAGATGGATAATAACCCTGAGATTGCGACCCTCTGCGCACATTTGAGTAAAAAAGTTGGAATACTACTAAAAATAGACATGTTAGTGGCACGGTTGATTCGGGTCCAGCCTGTGCCCCTTTGCCCCCTATGTCTCTCCCTGTTTCCTCTCACTATCCATTGTCCTTTAAAAAAAAGGCCCAAAAAATATCTTTAAAAAATAGACATTAAATAGATTATATATATCAATTAACAAAATGCAAGGTGAGTAAACAGAAGAAGGGCTGGAGAGCGGTCCAAGAATGACTGTCTGCAGGCAACAGTGAAGCACGGTGGAGTTTCCTTGCAAGTTTGGGGCAGCATTTCTGCAAAAGGTGTTGAGGATTTGGTTAGAATTAATGGTCAACATCAATGCTCTTCATCTTCAGCATAAAGAACAAAAAGGAGACCTCGAAGTGATGTCAAGGCACCCAACAACACCCACATCTCAACATCATCAAGTCTGTCTTGGATCACATGAAGAGAGAGAAGCAACTGAGGCCTAAATTCACAGAAGGACTCTGGGTAGTTCTTCAAGATGTTTGGGCCAACCTACCTGCATTTATCCTTCAAAAGCGTGTGTCACACCAAAATACTGATTTAATTTAGATTTTTCCTGTCATGCACTTTGCGTATTTTGTTCAGTTGATAAATGTGATGAGGGCGGCTGTGGCTCAGGAGGAAGAGTGGGTTGCCCGCATGTCGAAGTGTCCTTGGGCAAGATACTGAAACCTTAATTGTTGCCCCTGGCGGCTGTTCCGCCAGTGTTTGAATGTGTGCGAATGTAAGTTTCTGTTTGAGCACTTAGGCTCAGTGAATGTGTGTGAATGGTGAATGCAGATGTAGTGTAAAAGCGCTATGAGAGGTCGAAAAGACTAGATAGGTGCTATACAAGTACGGAGCATTTACATTTGATGTATGAACATTATTTTTGAAAACATTCTTACTTACTGCAGCATTTTTTCACACCTTCCTGAAAATAACTTAACCTGAGTTAATTTCCTATTTGTGCTTACACATAAACATCCCCTTTTCTCTCTGTATTCCTCTCCCAGTATCACTCTTTATCCCCAGACATTTTTCCCCCAAGTCTCCTTATCAAAGAGGCACTGTGTCGACTGCCAGTCCCCTGACCAGATAGTGTCTGGCTACAGTGCTTCCTTCAGAGCCACAGGCGACCAGGAGCGGGACAGGAGTGTAACTGAGCACGCGCACACACACACACACACACACACACACACACACACACAGAGCATGGCTTACTGTAGCGACTGGACTCCAGTGAAAGCAATTAAGAGTATTGTATGTTTAAACGGCACGGGAAGGTGGAGTGGAGAGAGGAAAGAGTTCAGTGTGTGAGAGAGACAAGAGTAGTGAAGAGGTGGTGGAGGTGGGGAGGAGGTGGTTGAGATAGGCAAGAAATAAAGCAAACGGTGAACAGACCGCGTTTGCACAGTAACAAGAGCTGTGAATAAATGACTGCAACAATTTAGGAAACATATTTGGAGTGAACATATGCATATTCATTTGTAAACATTATATATACAGTACAGTTTGTTTGATTGTGTATCCATATGCATTTTTATCAGGTATTAGTATGTAGTATGCTAGGAGCAAATATTTGTAAAACATACATAGTTATGCAGCATTTCTAAGGTCTGTTCTCAGAGTGTGATGTAATTTGAGAGCTGCCAGACTTACTTTATATCATTATAAGCAATTATCTGCTTGTTTTCAACTCTTCGTGATGCCACATTTAAAGGACAAATTTAGGAATACACACCAGTCGACTGGTGATGACTTGTCTAATTGAGGACAAAATTGGTTTCCCCAGTGTGTGTGTTCCTCTGCTAGGACTGTGCATGCAAACACACGGACACACACCAAATACAAACAGAATTGTGGCTAGCCACCAGAGATGCTTCTGCAAGCTCAATTAGGCTGAAAATTGAGTGGTTCAGTGGTGCAGCCAACAGACAGAATGTGAAATGGATCTGGTTGAGTTGATCAAGGCAGGAGCATGGTCACTACCCAAATGAAAGACACTAATTGCTCCACAGAATAGAATACACACATAATCATGTGTTTAGACATACCTTGATAGGTGATTGGAGCAAAACACAAAGTGCACGGTAAACGAAAGTTAAATGAAATGTTAGTACATAACCACTAGGGGTGGGGGAAAAAAAATCGATATAGCATAGTATCGTGATATTTCCCATGGCAATACTGTATTGATACACGGATGCCAAGTATCGATATTTTATTATATAAATTGCAGAAGGGAGTTTTAACTTTTTGGTACTAGAATAATAAAATCTATTGCTTTTTTAGTCCACTAGAAAACTTAACAGGACCATATAGAGGACTGAAAAAGTGATATGAACAAACAGAGAAATGTATCTTTTTAGATAAACAGATGTTGACAAAGTTTGACTTTAGGGACCTAATTGGAAGTTGGAAAAAGGTAATAAATTGCAAAATATCTCAATATATTTAAAATCACAATACAATCGAATCGCAACATAAATATCGTGATAATATCGTATCGTGGGGCCTCTGGTGATTCCCACCCCTAATAACCACAGACAGGATTCAATAGGCTGTGGATGAAATTGCTTGCCATTGAGTTGGAGTATGTTTCTTGAGGACAGGCTTCCTCCTCTGAAGCCACCTGTGACTTCGCGAGGTGTGATGATGTGAGAATGAGGCGGCATCACATCTGCTGCCCTCCTCCTGCTAGGATCTACTGGGCACCCTGTGGAAGAAAAATACAGTTTTTTAGTTTGACTAGTAAAATCCAGTATCTGGTTATATTCATACATGCTGACCAGCACCACTTACAGGCAAGGGAAGAAATAGCTGCTGCAAATATAACAATTGCGCCACCTGCAGGTTGCTGTTTTGTGTGTGTGTGTGTTTTTTTTAGCTACTCAAAGAGAAATACAGGTCAGCATGATTCTGACTTGTACGTTGCTTTTAAAGATTTTATATTATATTTTCTTCCCTGCTTTGTCAACTCATCAGACATGCAAGCCAGACTTTTTATTTTATGGAGAAAAAAGTTCTATGGGGAAAAAACAAAACAAAACTTGATTTAAGCTAACTATTACACTAACAACAGATTTGGAAATTATTTCAATAACTGCCAAGTTTATACATCAAATATTTAGTACCAAAGGCAAAACTTAACCATATTGCATGTTTTTTATGGTTTGTTTTTATTAGATTTTTTTGGACAAAGGAAAATGCTTAGGACCCCTACTTCTCTGCCCAAATGATGCTCAAGAACAGTCTTGGCCAATTCAATTCAGTTTTTATTTATATAGCGCCAAATCTCAGAGCGCTTTTTATAAAAGAGCAGGGTTGAGGTTGTCCAGCAGGTGGCCAGACAACACACATTCACACGTCAGCATATCTAAAATATATTAGCCTTGTATATTGATTGATCACACATTATGACCGAGGATACCCCTGTATCAGTATCAGGATCATAACTGATAGTAGCACAGTTATCTCTGTAAACCCTGATTTGTTTCATTCTATTTTAAAACCTAATCTGTGAAACCCCCGCAGTAGGTGGTTTCAAGCCAAACTGAGATCTGAAGCCAGATCTGGCCAGTTTGCCCCAAAGATCTCTTTGAAGTCACATGTGAAACAATACATTTTCATTGTAGACAGCGCCAAAGTGAACACAGTCCAGGTTAAACCCTGGCTTAGAACACTCAAGGCAGGATCAATACATGAAGACAAGCCTACAGTGGTTAATTAGTGCCCTAAAAGTGCCAGAGTATGGACACAGAAAGCTTGCAGTCACGCTGATTGATGGGCTAGTGTTGGCCTCAGTCTGGTTTGGGTGAGTGCTGGGTGTCAGAGATGCAGTAGGACAAGTTCAACATAAAGATATTAAATATCACCTGTAACCAATATTGCTGTGAGTGTGGGCTCACCGCAAATTACAGATTACCACACTGCCTTCAGCTTTCAACTTAATTTGTCTCTCTTTCTGTCCCTCCTCTTTTTAAAGGCAAGTGGATAAGTAAGCACTCCAGGGTGTGCCTGTACTAAGACAGTGAGTGATGGTCGATATAAGGTTTTCTTTAAACATTAATTCATCCTGCCAGAGCCTCTACAGTACAGTAGCTGTGGGAAATGCTTTATTATGCTTTTGAACAGTGCTTTATTTACAAAATGCCTGGTAATGGCAGACTGACAGACAATTCACAGAGTCGCAACTACAACACCAGCCTGTAGCCATGTACCATCTTCACAAGGGTGTTTTCAAATACCACAGGTCAATAGATTTGTTTATGCAATTTACAGGTGTGCTGAGGGCAACACTTGGATTCCTTTAGATACAATTTACAAAAGTTGACTGAAGAAGTAATTAAAACTAAAGTTCAGGGCTCTTTAAATTGCTGTGCACTTTGACATAATGCTCCCATTACGTGTCTAGGCTCACAACATACCCAACTGAGGTGCTTAATTGTAGTGTAAGAACTTTTAGCATTTTCTGAGAGGCTCTGGGATAGCTCATCCGGGATGCTTTCATATGAAATATGGTGAGTGCAGCAATTAAGTGGCTTTACCGCCCATAACTGACACCTCAGTGAGCTTGTAGGAGTTTTGGAAGGGGAGGCAAAAGTACCCTCCAAATCTTTCAGAGGCAAAGTCCTTCATCAACAAACTGATAATGGGCAGCAGCTAAATGAGTAATGGGGAGCTGTTGTTGCCATGCAAACAGACACAGACAGCACAGTTCTGCAGATTAATGGGTGAGGTGTGTGCCGTCCCAATGCATTCCCCTCATCATCCATCACCCTTCCCTGGCCACAAGACTCAGCCGAATGTATTTGTTTGAGTTATACTTCCCAAATATTACAGTGAAGACATTACGTCTGCCGTCACATAAACATCTCCAATCAATAACAAAGCCATAGAGATCTCATTCCCAACGTCTCATTATGGGCCTTTCAGCCTGCCTTCTTTTGTGTCGAGAAATGCTTAGCTGATGGACAGAATGATACAATAAGCCTGTAGGGATGCGATAAGATGAACACCCAGTGCTACTTGCCTACAATAAAACAAATGGACAGATGAACCCAGTCGTGACCCTCTGATTTAATCACACAATCATTTTAATTAATCGGCTATCACTAGAACCATCATTAGGCTCTTAAGACAATACCTATTTTAGTGCTAATCCAGGCTGACGTGGATGTCTTGCGTTCGGTCACATTATCCGCCCCTAACTGCTGAATCATACTGGCAGATTGTTAAGACAGAGCTGATGATCCTCATCACTGAAATGTAAGCTAATACTCCTGGTTTGTGTTGCAGAGAGAAAGCCCAGCACAGCGTTTACTGCCCTGTGTTATCTGTGTGGAGGAGAGTAATTGTGAACAAAGTGCCAGGGGGCTGAACTCTATCAAATTTATTGACTACCTCTCTCTGTTGCATGACAATAACCTCACTCGGCACTACGCCACCTGCCCGCCCTCTTTGCTCCGCTGGCAGTTCTTGAGGTTAAGGCCACAACAAACCACTGATTTACTGGCCCCCAGAACAAACGGGAGCAAGCACCAAGGGGGTTTCAAAGTAGTCTGCAATATTCGATTTCTCCTGCCTCCCCGTTCCAGGCCACAGACCTTTCAGAATAAGCAGAATCCCTCTCACCTCGGGGCCAAAAGCAAGGTTGATAAAGTCGGGACTTAATGTGCCAACAGCAAGAGCTTTTAATGAGTGAGACATACTGTATTGTATGTGCACCCCTTAGGGAAGTCACCTAGCTAAACTAATTGTTAGGTAAATTTCACTGATATTTTGTTCCACTAGTGGCAGCTTTAGGCAGGATTCTCTCCACTCTCTCCTGCTGCAACACTCAGTCTCTCCAAGGCTTATCAGGCTGCTGCAGATGAGGAGCACTGTGAGGTCTGGAGAAGGTTCTAATCTGTCTTCTCTACTGTGCTGAAGTAGATACATGCTTTGTGTGTGTGTGCGCGAGTGCGGGCATGTGCAAGCAAGAGACAGCAAGAGAAAGTCAGAGTTAGACAGAAATGATATAGACACACACAACTCAGTCAGCAAAACAATTTTATATCAATAGGCTTTCCCTTCTGTCACATATGGCCGTTTTTACTGTTGGCAAATATTATCAACATGTCTTTATCTGCCAAAAGAAGCACCAATTTGTTCATTGTTTTGGTTTTCTGGCCTGCAGGGCGGAATCTCTTAACAACTTTGTTTCCAGTCAGATCAGGCAGCTTTTTCAGTGACACAGAAATGATAATCATGTACATTACCTGACCTGCCAACAGCAGAAAGTTGGCGAACATAATAAATCATCTAACACTAAAAGAGCCAGAAACTTTCTTCAGGATTTTTTTTTTTTTTTTACATGAAGTATCCAAGCAGTTTTAACTGGCGTAAACTTGCTTTTGCTTAAATTTGCTCAAACAAGAGCGAATAAGGGGGTTGTTCCCATTTACTTGCGTTTCGGCATGCAACTACACCGCATCGTACATTTGTTTTGTAACCCATCTGACCACGAAAGCCTCACCTGATCTAACCTAATGGTGGCGCGAGACGAATAGGTAGGGGCTGTCACCAAAATGTTTAAGAATTATCCTCCAAGGACCATGGATATCTGTGTCAAAATGTATAGCAATTTAGGTGGAAAATGTAGATACACTATTCTTTAGATCTGTCTGTTTTAGAAAGACAATATAGATTAATCACTCTTAACAGGCCATCAATCAATCCACAGTATCGGTTTTTGAAAAAGCTCTGGGATAAACATCATGGATTATAAAGATTATTCAATGTTTTATATTTTCTATCTTAGGAACAAACTTTCTTACACATACTGATGACTCCGCAGACTTTGGCGGGTGCTACAAAATATCATTACCAGCTTCCAAATGTAGAGCTCTTTCACAGTTTTCAATTGTTTTAAGGTTAAACATCTCACGGTAACGGATCTCTTCCCCTGCCTCTATCTTCATTTTCCACTCAGAGTTCATGTGGATTTAGCAGATGAAATCAATAAAGCATTGTAGCTTTCCTCTGGATTCACCAGTCGATCAGTTTCACAGGACGAGCAGGCGGTCGTCATGGTTTATACACTCCTCATCTGCTCCTAGAGTTCTCTGTGTGGGAGTGCTGTTTTCCTTCCTCAAGACTTCATACCAAAGCAAAACCAGCCACAAGTCTCTATTATTCTGATTAAGCTACTTCCTTTGGTCCTTTATGACGCTATTAATAAAAGCTGCTTTACAGAATGATTGAATAGGCCTGACAGCGTTTATCATTACCATTTAATTAATTAGTTGTCAATCCCACCTTGTGAGGATATCATTTGGTGTTTCACTCTTTTTCATTTGGAAATGACAGTCTGCCACTCACTTTTTCCAATAAAGCCTAATTCTGATGAATTTCCTACGGAGCGAAGTAAAGACATGATTAATAACATGCATGACTGATATTTAAAAAAAGAGAGAGCAGTATGTAGTCAGAACTGCACTGCTTGTGAATAATAATTGCATAGTGGGGGAGAGAGCCACATTATTATATAAACTAATATATATGATTATGTACTAACTATTATTATTATTCTTTTGAGGGCAATATTTCACAGTAACTAATTACAACAACAGTCACATTCACCGCTCTGCTCATTTCCTAATTAATTCCAATCACTTCCAATCTGCTGTTTTTCTGAGTGCTTTTAAGATATTGTCAGTGAAACTTAACACATCCTGTAGATGTTTCAGATTAAAGCCTGAAAGGAATAGAAGGGATTTTGCAGTCTCTGGAAGAATTTTATTGTTAAACACCTGCGCAGGAAGTGTTAAAGAGGTCCTATTATGCTCATTTTCAGCTTCAAAATCTTATTTAGGGGTTGTGCCAGAACAGGTTTACATGGTTTCATTTTCAAAAAACACCATGTTTTTCTCATACTGCACATTGCTGCTGCTCCTCTTTTCACCCTGTGTTGAAGGCCTCGTTTTAGCTGTGGAGTGATGCATCTTGTCTCTAAATGATCTTTGTTGGGAGTTGCACATGCGCAGTTCCTAGTTAAGGACTACTAGCCAATCAGAAGCAGAGTAGGGCAGGTCAGTGAGAAGCCAGTAAACACTGCTTCAGTTCAGCTGTATATCCCCCTTACCAGCTTAGCAACATGGACTGGAGCCAGAGTTTCAGAGTGGTGAGTTATGAATCTGTAACAAAAGGATCATTCATCCATAAAGTTTTAACTGAGCTCTGTCTCTACATCACAGGAACAACTTTATGTCCACTGACTGCCTGGAGGGTAGCTAGTGTTTGGAAGGGAGAGGAGAGGCAGCAGGTGGACGTCTTGTTACTGTGTGCTGCAGCTCAGTGTTTTTCCACCAGTGTTTTTGAGGGCGTGTCGGACAAGCCGCTTGGCGAGCATTATGATGCATATTTCGCTGTGATGTCACAGGAAAGCGGAAGAAAAGGCTGGAATACAATCGAGCTGTTTTCAGACAGTTCAAAGTCATTTCTATGGGAACTCCTTTTGGGCTGGACTTTTTTTGGACTATTACATGCACAAAAAAGGTATATAACTCAATAAAGATGAGGGAAAAAGCCAAAAAGCATAAAATGACCTCTTTAAATACCACTGACTGCAACTTAACAGCGATTTAAAATGGCAAAAGCCAAGAAACAGAAAATACTGAATGAGAAAATGTTTGTTAGGGTAGAGAAACTCTGAGGAGCAGAGTACTGACTATTAAATGACTGTTGTTGTACTCCTGAAATTAGCGCTATGGAAATGTAAAGTATGCTGAGGCGATTTTGTGTCTGCATTAGAGGAGGATTTTTACTAAAATATAATAGTAATAGGGGAAATTAGAAATAAAGCCCTCTGTTTCAAATAAACCCTGCAGCAAATTAATTCAATTCAATTTTCAATTCAATTTTATTTATATAGCGCCAAATCACAACAACAGTTATCTCACAGCGCTTTTCATAAAAGAGCAGGTCTAGACCGTACTCTGTGATGATATTTACAGAAGCCCAACAGTTCCCACCAAGAGCAAGCACTAGGCGACAGAGGCAAGGAAAAACTTCCTTTTAAGAGGCAGAAACCTCGAGCAGAACCATGGCTCAGGGTGGGCGGCCATCTGCCTCGACCGGTTGGGGTGAGAGAGAGAGAGAGAGAGAAAGAGAGAGAGAAAGAGAGTGAAAGAGAGAGAGAGAGAGAAAGAGAGAGAGAGAGAGGGATGTAAGGAGAGAGAGAGGGGAGGGAGGCAGCCTACACAATATACACACAGAGGTACAGACAGCGAAGGTAATGTTGCTATAAACTAAATGAAAAATGGTACAGATATGTATAATAGTGTTAATGGTAACCATCGTAATGTTAATGATTATAATAACAATAA